>NC_052963.1:33622738-33807738 GCF_013358895.1 Oreochromis aureus | reverse complement strand
ATAATCTTTAATTACAGCTTTTTCAAATCGACCAAATTGATATCTTGTAAAATTCTGGTTGACTGATTTCTCAGACTTCATTTTAAGAATTAAAAATAAGCGTTAACTGGAAAAATAATAATAAAGTTCAAACCAATAACTTGGAAAATGTCTTTTAATCTTTGCTTGCTGGATTCATGCGTGTAGAAATAAATTTGTGCTGCTTGCTTTGACAGACGTGACTTTGGTTGGCAAACCTCTGAACGCAGATACAGATACGCACAAACTGTGCTTGAATGGAAGAACGTTAGCCACTGAGTATGAATGTTTGAGATTCAGAATGAAGGGTTTTGTTTCGTCTCCGGCAGTACTTCGACTTCACGAGTTCTACGAAGGCGCTGCCAGCTTTTTGTCAAAGGACTAGGCATAATGTATAAGGGAACAAATGAACACTAATCGGGCCATTGTTAAAAATGTCACCACAGGTGTGCAGAAAAGTCTTTGACTGCACTTTGACATGTGAAAACGGTCTGCTGAGTTTCTTCAGAAAGGAATTAATCACCACCTGTCTCTTGGAGAAGTCATGGCACCCTGAAATAAACGCTGCATTGTAATTAGAACCAATACAAGTATGACAACTGATTTGACCACATGAACTGCTGTGACTATACGACTTACTGTAAGCTGGTTGCACAGCAGACACGGTGCTTTAAAGCCTATAGAGCACTTTATAAGCAGTAAAGCTGATTCAAGGACAAATTACATACTTACAAATTAAATACTTATTTGATCCCTTGCTAAATTCGTGCATTTGCTCACTTACAAAGAATCCAAAGATCCAAAAACAAAAATTGAGAAATTTTATGCAACTTTTGCATGTCATTGAGTTGGAAGTATTTGATCTCCGACAACCCAGTCAGAATTCTGGCTCTCAGTCAATTAATTATAGATGCTCCTGATCAATTCATTATCTGCATGTACGAAACCTGTCCACAGAATCAATTTCTTCCATTCAAACTTCTCCGCCACCTGGAACAAGACCAAAGACTGCCTCACGTCAGGAACGAGATTGCAGACCTGCACATGGGCTACAAGACCATCTGCAAGAAGACTGACAAGAAGGTGATAACTGTTGGTCATTTTATATTTCTCCCATTTCCAAATAACGGAACCATCAGTTACCCTCGGTCTGCAACTCCGTCAAAGATCTTGCCTCATTGGGTAAAGATAAAAGGCAGCTGATCAGCCCAACACTACACAGCAGTTGAGACCGCAGTCACCACGAACATCGCTGGTAACACGGTATGCTGTAATCGAGTGAAATGCTGCAGTGCCTCCTGCTCCAGAAGGCGCAGAAGAAAACCAAATTCAAGCTCTTTGGCATCAATTTGACCCACTGTGTTTGGAGGAAATGGAAACATTAGGTTTGGGGCTGTTGTGTTTGATAAGGAAGCAGGGCATCTTCACTGCATTGGGGAGACCAATGGACAGGGCTATGTACTGGAAAATCTTGGACGAGACCCTCCTTCACTCAGCCAGAAGAACGAAAATAGGTTGAATAGATTTGCCATCATCACAATCACACAAAACATACTACCAAATTTATAAAGGAGTGGCTAAAGAAGAAGTAAATTAAGGTCATGGAGTTGCCTAGCCAGTCTCCAGACCTCAGTTGCCAAGCGGCAGCCAAGAAACTTAAATGATTTAGAGAGTGTCTGTAAAGGCGAGTGGGCCAAATTCTCTCCCAAGATGTATGCAACCCTGGTGACAACTACAAAAAAAGGCTTACTACTGTCCTTTCCAACAGGAGTTTCTCCACTAGGTAATAAGTCATATTTTGTTTCGGAATCAAATATTTATTTGTAAATGAATTTTTAAGTTTTATGAAATGTGTTTTTCTGGATTTGTGGTTGATATTCTTTCTCTCTCCATTAAAATGAAAGAACCATAAAATTTAGAGACTGTTCATTTCTTTGTTAATTAAGCATACTCACATATTAAGCACAGGGTCAAAAGATATTTCTTCCACTGTCTCAAATATCCCAGAATATAAACTCGAAGACTTGCTTTTCATTTACTGAAGTCAGAACATCGAAGCAACAGTGAAACATTCAACATGACAAAATGGATCAATACAGGAACAAGTAAGCATGTCACAATGATTCTCCTCTGACAGGAGGATTTGGTTTGTATCTGAACACAAGCAAATCTAATTTATTTCCTGTTTTTCCTCTGGGTCACACAGGTCTGTGCAAGCACTGCTCTTTCCTCTTCCAGACACTGTGACAAAAAGTAGCTTTCAGTTTGCACAAACAGCAAAGCTTGAGAGCTGGATCAGTTTCGAGGAAAAAGCTGATGTCTGCAGCTACAGCTAAATCTTTTTTTCTTTCCTCTTTTTTTTGGGGGGGTGAAATAAAGTGACTAAAAGTGTCTGTACATTCATCATCTGTGACAAAGTCACTCAAGTGGCAACAGTGATGACAAGGTTAAAGCCCGCGGCTTACCCATGGTGCAACCACAGAGGTGTTTTTACCTAATTTTGCTGATTAGACTTTGGAAAAACTGTGTGTGGGTGTGTGAAGACTGTTAAACTGACAGCCAGCAGAAAAGTTGATAATGGATGGGTGGAACAGCTTACACGTGTATGTTACACATGAGATGGTTTAACCACCCAGAATAACTAAAGACACATGCATGTTTTAGAAAACTGAAGCGAGCTAAAACTAGCATTTAGCTTAGAGTACAGCTGGGCCTGGTTTAGGCTATAGCTGAGACATAATACTGGATATGGTTATATCACAGTAGTTTCATAAACACAGTATTTATAGGAATGCACTAATATTTACATAACAGTCAAAATCATTTTAGAGGGTTCACAGCAGACTTCATATGCATCACAGCACCTCATAGCATTTCTTACATTTCTTACAGTGTATGTGGCGATAGGTTTTAAAATGAAGCTAACAAAGACTGCAGTTCCTCTAACGTCCCAAAATGAGTCGACCACCAAAGACTCACAGGTAGAAAGCCTAAAATTAGGTGTGTGGCCTTTCTGATTGGCAGGTGTGCTGGCAAAGGTAGCTGTAGCTGCTAGTTGTTTGCAAGATTTCCTCTCAGCTAGTTAGTTTAACCCTTAGATGATCCTTAAACATCCTGACTACCCACTTTCCCCAAAAGTGCCCTAAAAAATATTATATAGTAATATTTCTTTCCACTTTAAATGAATCAGTCTTTTTAAAACGACTTCAGCCTGATATATGAATGACTCCAGCTGAGGTGAGGCAGAAGCTGCAAATAGACAGACTGTGGTCTTTGCATGTAAATTTCCCACATGGTGCTGCCAGCTCTTTTCCTTCTGTCCATGCAAAAGGCACACTGCCCTTACATTTGCTGATGAGAGGGGCGTGCAGCAGCGCCCTGCAGATTTGAAATAATTAATTTTTTGACATGTAAACACCGTCCAAAATGAGCATCCCTACATAAGCCTGCAGTTCCTCTGTGTCAACAAGCCACTGAGTGTTTCCCATGCAGGTTTGTCATGGCCACAATTTGCTGCAGGATTTCATCCATCAGCAGCAGTGCATAGCTGGTGGCATGGTGTGTTGGTCCTGGGTTTAACCTCTTCCTGCTGGCATGTAGCACAGTGTTGTAGTTTTTGTGGAGGACCAAAATATGGAGATGGAGAAGTCCATCCTGTCACTGCTTCAACTCCTCTCCACTTTGACCTTCAGATGAGTCAGAGTTGGATTCTAGATGGTCTGTTTCTACCTCTGAGGCCTCCTCCATGTCAGCTTCAGAGTCCCCAGAGGAGGATGAGGCATCACCTTCACAAATATTGTGCACAATCATTTCCAGAGCCTCCTGTGTGCTGCAAAGTCTTGCAATCTCCAAAATGACAGCTCTTGCACTACTGACCATACTTCTAACCATGGGTACAGTGCAAAACACTGTCAAATTTTGTTTTGGTTCTTGCTGCTGAGAGATCTTTAAAGCTCTTAAAGGTTACTGATCATTTACTGTTATTGAATTAGTTTATAAACCCAAGCGTCGCATTCTAAGAGAAAAAACTCGAAGGTGAATATCTCTCTCTCTCACCCTCTCTCCCACTCACACACTTGCGCGCACACGCACGCACGCACGCACGCACGCACGCACACACACACACACACACACACACACACACACACACACACACATAACAGCACACACTTATCATTTTAGTAGCAAGGCACTCTTGCAGAAAATAGAGAAAGTGTGAAATGTGCATGCTTTGAACGATAAAAGGTGGAAAATATAAAAATTAAAACTTGAAGGCAAGTAGTCCAAAATAAAATCCTAACATAAAGGAAAGCATTAGTTAATGTCAAGATAAATGTGGGATCATGATTGATGATTTTCAATGGGGCATTTTTGGGCTTTAGGATAAAATGTGGCTGTTTTTGTATAGCTTAGCCATTTTAAGCTAATTTAAGGAACTGAGGCAACAATTCTAAAATAAAAGAAAAAACAAATCACCTGGAAAAAATGAGCTATATTTATTCAGCACAGCCAAAACAGCATGAAAATAAAAAAGAAAATGGAGTGGCATAAAATGTCCCCAGGCTCATCTAAGGTAACGGAACTAACCGTGCTCGTAAAGAAGACCATATTTATCTACTGGGTTATATTCCTTGTCTCTTCTTTATTAATGAAATAAATTAATATAGATTTGATAAGAGTGCAAAGAATAGTTTGTCTATCTCTGACTTATTTCACACAAAGCTCATGTAAACGCATAAAAAGTAGACTGATTGTTAAAGCACTTAATGCAACATTAAAAGGGGAAAAGTTAATAAAACAGGAAGTGATGTGGTTGTGAAGCAATGTGCAATCCTATTTATGCTTATATCCTTACTCTCATTCCCCTTATTGTATCTGTAACATGCAACTTCTGTCGGTGCTGTGCTACTGGAAACTGAATTTCCCAGAGGAACCCACCCGAGGGATTAATAAAGTTTCATCTAATCTAATCTAAAATCAATAAAATGCTGATTGACTGACATCTTTTGCTGTATTAAATATTAGCCTATAGCTGGCAACCCGTAGTGTTGGCATCAAATAGCAAACTTTGATGACTGTTTAGGCAGCAAAAGGTCGATAATTTGCTTTTCTGCAATCTCATATATGCCAATGTGTTCAAGCAACAGGCTGAATCAGTGTATAAAGAAATTGATAGATGTGTTAATCATATCATGTTATGAACAATTAGAGATTTGGATGGATTTATTGATTGGTACGTGCTGACTGCATTCCCTTTACAATCAGGACTGGAGAGCAGCAGACTGCTGAAACACCAAAAGAGGAGGAAATATGGCGAAGAGGTGAGCCTCCAAAAGACTAAATAGAGGTAACACATTTTTAAAGGGGCCATTAAGGTACAATGAAAGCAGAAGCTCTGAGACCAGGGCTGGGAAAGTTTACAAACCACATATAATCTCTTGCATGAATGCTTTGTCGGCATCACAATTTAAATAATTTTTTCCTCAAGGTTTTGCTAATGCTGCTTTAAAAAAAAAGTAACAAAGCTGAATAACTCAAATTCCTTATTTCAAGGAATCTATCAATCTGTGAAAAGACAGCCTAACACACCTGACTAAACCAGTAACAGCTCCCTAAATGTCACACCGGCATTAGAAAAAACTACAGTAATTAACCAAACAATGGATTTTCTGATGAAGCATTGCAGGGCTCACCTTTGTCCTCACTTCTCTTATTTTACAGACTTAATGCCACACAAACAGAAATGATCCTGAACATTTAAGCTGCCCACAAATGTTTTCTGTTTGGCTCAGCAGTTCTTCCTTTTTGAACTAAGCAACTCCCATCCCTCAGCTTATCAGACCATCAATCCTCTCTCCATCTTCTTCAGAAGCCCCTCCCTCATTTTTCACATACACTCTAAGTGTCTTAAAAGTGCCCATCTCTCACCTCTCCTAACAATTTGTATGCGTTCCTCCTCTTTCTACATCCAAACTGATCTCATCCCTCTGATTTGTCAGCATTTAAGCCTCTCATGCTGCAGCCTCCTATGCTTTCGGGAGGTGAGGTTTTATTTATTTATTTCATTTTCATTTTTCTGTGCCGATTTCTTGTGATATTTGTATGTTGTCCTTGTACTTTTTCTTTCTTCTTTTATATTGAGGAAGAATAAAAGATAACGAACAAGGCTATGCTTTAAGCAGAATTATGCTGCACATAATACATGCAGAAATGTAAGGAGAATATTTAAACTATAAGAAGTACATTTATTTACTCAATATATGCAAGTTTTGGAAAAAAAAAAGCGTAAATGTCAGATTAAATTTTAAAGCCAACATGTTAAAATAAAATATAACCCTTATGCTGCACTAAATACTGCACTAAATGCTAAAATACTATTATATGCTGATTAGATATGTTGTAGATTAAAAACCTCAAAGTGGAAAGTTACATATATTCATATGTTGCTGCTTGAAAAGGTAACAGTTAGTAAATCAATAAGTGTTATGGAAACAGATTTGACAGATAACTGATGCGGTGATGCTTTAAGATTAAAGATAAAGATGTTCTGCATTTGTTTTGGTACCAGCAGGAGAATTAGACATATTATGCTCATTTTCTGCGCCACACAGCTTTTTATGATCCACAGCTCAAAATAATCCTCATTTACTTTATCAGGGACTCGGTTTCTAAAACAAGCTGTCTCCCTTTAAGCCAGCTTTTATCTGATTGGCTGTCTCCTGCAAACCAGCAGGTGACTGGAGCTTTATGTACTCGCAGCACAGCCATGCCCCGAGATGACCATATTAGGAATATCCACTCTCTATTATGCCCGACAGATCCATTAGGAGAAAAAAAAAACTCTCAGAGATAAATATTAATATCATGCAAAATTCATAATGAATTTTGGCCATGTTATATAAGCTGTTCCAGTGAAATTATCTTATAAATGGTGAGTACCAAAAACAGGTAAACATATTTGTGTTAGGATGAACCTAAAATATCTTTATCTGCCCACAGACAGGTAAACTGTTCTGAATTAGTTCAGTCGCTGACATCCTAAAGTTTGAATCAGCTGCTGCTGCTGAGACACTCTCACCTTTCAACCTGTGCACTGTGCATTCCTCATAAACCCACATGTACATACAATTTCCTGTAGATTGATGGAGAAAGGTCTGACTTACCATATTTATTGAAGAAACTGGCCCAATACTGTTCACGTATATATCAACGTCAATGACAGTTGGTTTAACTGCAGGGGAAACAGAAGAAAAAGGGGAAAGAAAATCAGTGCTGATTGAGACTCTCATTTAAAAACCATACCTGCCTCTTTGTAAATCAAAGAGAAGGAGAGTGAAGATGCATTAATGAAAATTTACTGTTCAGAATTATTTAAAGAATGAGCAGCTGCTGAGAGAAGAAACCCTCTGGAAGTTGTGGTTGTTAAAAATCTTCATCACATAAACTCCTGGGATAAAACACCTCCGTAAGTGTTCTCTTGAATGCAGCAATTATGCTGCGTTTTCACCAACGGGCCACAGACTGCACCACAGTACAGCGCAGAATTACACTTTAATTTCAGACAAAGACATCACTAATGACAAGTCCATGTAGAATATCAGAGGAAAATCAGAAGTAGTCCGCTGGGTCTTGGTCCCACTTTTCCCTGCAGGTTTTCACCCTCGCCAGCTAATCGTGAGCTGAATTACACCCGAGACACCAGATAAATGCAATTAAGTGATAAACCATTGGAGCCTCCATCTCTGACTGGACCAGTGGATGTGGACTGTGATGTTTTTATATCAGTAAATGACAAAACAAATTAAAAATGCCAAAATCTGACATGAACTCATCAGCAGGAAAATCAGCACAGGTAGCAAGAAGCTAACAGAGCAAAACGGTTACTTTGTAAGCTACTGATCTAACACACAGCATAATATAACTATTTAACCACAGACTTGAGGAGATGCGTCACACACAGTTGGTTGCTGTTTATATACCAGTGACCTACTTGGATTGACTCGACACGGTTCACCACAGTTTTCAGGTTTTTCCATTAGGTCATAATATCTGGTGCCAGGTACTTTTTAGTTCCAAGCGATCCGAACAGGTACTAAAATGTGGCGTTGTCAGACTGCATGCCACCGATCGGCTGGTCAGTAGCATCACTTAACGAGTCATGAGAGTGTCTCCTTCATGAAAATCAAAACCGCCATTTTGAAACCCGGAAATGGGAAAAATGGTTGCAAAAAAATAGTTGGTACTAATGGAAAATAGGCGTAAAAGACTCGGCAGCGATTGTGGTGACAATAATTCACAGGTAACATAAAATGTATCTCAACTTTGAAGCAAACCATTGACGTAAGGAAATCATTAATAGAATATGATATGATTAATATGACACATGAGGGTTATCTATGTAACCACAATCGTGACAGTGACTGTGGCCTGCAAAGAGTATACACTATATGTAAACAAAGCTTTAAAAGTCTGCCCACTGTGCAAAGAAATGTTGGATTAAAGACAGAAATTATTTCAATGTCAAACTTAGGCTAATTTTCGATGGCATTTTTATACTGCTTCCAGGGGCTCTGTAGTCCCATGTTTCCAGAGGGTGGAGGGAATGCAGAGTGACGGTCCAAAGTCAGTGGACGGTTGGTGTGGGCTCTTGATGCTAAAACAAAAGTGAGCAGCTGCACGGTGGATTTGGAGCAGAAAATGTCCCCAGCTTCTCACAGGAAGTTTGCAAAATGGGCATGTCAACAAAGGCTATCTAGCAGATTGTGCAAGTGTTTGTGTATGAACTGGACTAACTCTCATACTTTTTGTCGCAACTTCTCTCAGTCTAGCTACTGATCACAACCACAATCTTCATTCATTCTTCACAATAAAACAGGATAATTGTAAAAATGAACCATATATAATGCAAATGTTTTTTTAAACTTATTTCAACACATTTTAATAAATTACAGTTTGACCTGGTTAAAAACAAGTAAGTTGATTAATTTAAATAAATAAACCACAAAAAACGACCCAGTCGAAAGTTCAAATGTTGAACATTATATTGACCTCCAAGTTGGGTCATGCTTGGACGTCCAATTTGTGGACCTAGTTTGGACACTGTATAGATGCCCAGAATTGGTCATGGACTGATGAACCCAATGCATGTCTATCCCACGTCCAGTATTCAGTGGGTGGTGTTTGTTTTTGCGTCTAGTTTTCCAAAATTTACATTCAGTCCAATATTTAAGCGCTCTATGGATCCACCAAGCCAGCTAGAAGGGCTCGAATTAAGTGATATGTATACAGCAACTGATAACTTACTAAATATATGCTAGGCTTTCAAATAAGATGAGATTGGCTGCATTTGTACAATCTGGTAATTATGGCTGTAACACACAGCCAACAATTTCCACACCAGGAAGTTGCCTCAGTCTTCATTTTTTTACAACCAGCATCAATATACATCGATACACACATTCCAAACACAACAACTTAAAGGACTTCCTTTCTTCTTTTCTTTAATTAATTTACACCAGCCTGCCTTATTCATGGAGGGACACCCCTGGCTTTCCCCGCCTCTGCTGCTCTCGGTCATTTCATGGACAGGTGTAAAAGTGTCATTTAAACCTCGAGCTTTAACAGCTAAGTGACAGCTGTGACACGCTGCTGCCACGAGTGTTCACATTTGCATAGCAAAGAGCTCTTCCATCATTTTGCATTACCTGTCTTTAGAGTCTTCATGTCTCAGCCAATTAAATCCACAGCGAGAATTTTTCCACCTGCCAGTCTCCCTTCCAGCATTCGCTTCACATGCTAACAGATGGCACATGAGAGAACATTTCTGGAGAGCTCCCGCTGAGGCAGCTTTTCAAAACCACTATATTCATAATGGCACAACACCTGGTGAGCAAACTAAATTGATCTGAAGTAAAATGTAAAAATATCTGGAATATTTGTCCAAAACCTCTCATCATAACTTTTTTTTAACACCACCACATAGGCCAGGCTGCAAATACTTCCACGCACTCCTACAGGTGAAGTGTGTGGAAGCTGTCAGATGATAATGTCAGTGACTGCAACAGGATACGTGCTGGCAGCAGAGCGACCACCCAGGCAACAAAGTAATTGGACACAATTAACGCTGATAGTTGGGCAGCAACACACTCGTGCCTCTCGTTTCCTCACCTGTGCTAATCTCTCCTGAACAGAGCGCATACACAAGAAACACCGGTGAATTTTCTTTATCCAAAGAAATCCCCCCAAAACTTGTGAGGTCAGTCTTCTAACAAGGAAGAGATTCACACTATCAGTATTTTATAACAGTCAACAGAGAAGGAGACACGGGTCAAATAGGCAGAAAAGCAATGATTTAACAAGGAAGAGATTCACACTATCAGTATTTTATAACAGTCAACAGAGAAGGAGACACGGGTCAAACAGGCAGAAAAGCAATGATTTAACGTGACCCCCAAATTTCCTCTTCTTTTGATTGCACATGTGAGTCATAGTACATCTATCATTATATAAAGGTATACTGCTGTGTAACGGTTTCTTATGCTCAAATGGATCAGCATGAATCACTGACCTAAAAAGTTCAACAGGAAGTACTGTGATGTTCATACTGTGCAATGAAAAGTATGTGGAGGTCGAGGTTTTCAAAGGGCACGCGAGCATTTTGATTACAAATGAAACCCTCAAATGTCTCGAGCCATTTAGCAACTAAAATGGTTGTTATATTTTATAAAAGAATATTGGTTCTCTGTTTGTGCTTCTAATATTTGTAATGTATGAAAGATTCAGTACTGTGCTTACTGTCTGACCAGCTTTACTCTTCACACAGCCTGAGCTGTCTGAACCAGAAATTCAACATTTGGATTCTTCACTTCATCAAACCTGTTGTCACTGATTTTAGTCCAGTTCTTGTGTAACTTGGCATACCTCAGCCTTTTTTCCCTGTTTCCCTAAGAATGACACGTTGACAGCCGATAAGTCTTCAGATCACCTGAAGGTCCAGATGCTTCTCTCAGTCAGGTCTCTGCTGTTATCTTTCCTATTTCATAAGGACATGACTTTCAGATACTGTTCATCTGCTCTAGATTATTTTTTCAGGCCTGCTACTTCTGCTTTTGTCCTCTACTTGTCCAGTTTCTTTATTGTTTTTAAAGGACACACTGCACACCACGCTGAGACATGCCAAGTTGTGAGTTAATAGCTCTTTGAGAATCACCTTGTTGGTACAAAAATTCAGTTTTATGCCTGTCGAGCTTTATTATCTTTGGCATTTTTCAATGATTCGACTGAAGAAATTAGAAAATTATATTTTTGTGACATACTCCTTGTAACAAAGTCCCTAAAGGTACATTTTTAAAATTGGTTCTTACTTGTTTGTTATGTTAAGAGTTAGGTTTCAATGTTTCCTACACCATGTATATAGTTCCACTCACATATGTGATATGTATACATATACACTGCTTTTTATTCTATTCTATTTATTTTTATTTTTTCAGCCTTATTGTATATTGGTTTCTCTTCTTCTTATTTTAGCACCTTTGTGGTCCAGCTACCCAATTTTGCTGTGCAAGAAACTGCACAATGACAATAAAAAGCTCTAAGCTCTCTAAGCTAAGGTTTCTTTTTTATGCTTGAATGATTCATAGGTCAGTGTTAAATGGGTTAACAAAAATAAAAACATAATTTGTCCTCTGAAATGGTCAGGTACAAGGACTGGAATGAAAATGCACGGTTTATTTAAACAAGCAGTCTCACTGAGATCGAAATCTCTTTTTTCCATGACAGCCCTGTGTACAAAGAAGAAAACATAAAAATCGAGACAAACAGCTACATAATAAAAAGGACACATTATACACAAAAATGAAAAAGAACATGTACAAGAGTGTTTGCAGATGGACAAATACAACCCTCTGAAATGTTTCAGTGAAGGAGATGCAGCTTCATAGTTTTTGTAGCTCAATGCAAGTTCGTTTTGAACAAGAATTACAGCTAACCTTAAAATTTCCAGCAATCTGTAAGTTCTTTGTTTAAATTCAATCAAGGAGCAGCGATAAGGAGGCAATCATTGCAGCAGAGCTTTGTAACTGACAGACATGCAATATATACTCTTCGATTTGCTGGAGCTCACCATCCTAGCAAATCGAGATCTGTTTCTATAAAAATATCCTATTTTCATCTTTAATTGTCTTTTAATATGTTTTTAAAAGTGAGTCTATCATCCAGAGAAATATGAACATGGACTACAGGCTGGATAATTGTAGGTGACCTTGTAAATATCATACTTAGTTTTATCAAAGTTTTAAATAAGTCTATGTGTGATCAGAGAAAAGCATAAGTCTGTGTGGTTGCAGACCAGCTACATGTCTTTGGAATAACCATTTCGAAGGCAATGCACACATTTTCCCGTGTGTGACTACAATGTGCCAAAACGAGATGCCTAATTATGGAATAATTACCACCAAATTACAACCAAATCAAAGACTCTAGTGTTTAAAAAAAAAAAAACATAAATATTTTCAGGCAATTTTCCATAATGCTGGAAACCATTAGCCAGACTAACAGGCCAATTCCTGCATGAAAAGAAATATATTCACAAATTCATGGCAGGAAATAGTTTTGAAATTTAAAATATCCTAATGGCAAATAAAATAACAGGTCATAAATGGGCCTGCTCAGTCATTTGCAAGTTAAGATGATGGTTAGTTTTGATCTTCTACTGTTTTTGTACCTTTCAACCCTAAAATTATAAATATGTCCTTTGAACATTTACACTCTGATGGTGCGTTCACACCAAATAATAATAATTTTAAAAAAAATTTTCTCCAATAGCATGCAGTGTATTTTATGGGGTAAAGTGACATTAATTAACAGCAGGCGATACAAACTGTCACGGTGCGGAGTCTGTTTGTGTGTTTTGTTTTTTTTTTATTATAAATATGCATCATTTCAGTTAGTTTCTGGTTGTATTTTGGTGATTTCTAGTTCTTAGGTTTTGTTCCTGTGCCTCCAAGGTTTAGTGGGTCATGTCTCCAGTGTAGGTTTGGTTCTGTCTTTATGTTTATTCGTCTGTTTCCCAGTCGCGTGTCTTGCTCCCTCTCTTCCTCATGTCACGGTGTCAAGTCTGCGTTTTTGTGCACATCTCTTGGTTCCTGTTTTACTTTGACAGTCTCGCATCCTGTGTTCAGTGTTTTGAGTTTTGCTTCCCCTTTGTCTAGGGCGATCATGGCTCAAGAGTTGGCAGTTCGTCTTGTAATTGGAAGGTTGCCGGTTCGTACCCCGGCTCCGACAGTCTCGGTAGTTGTGTCCTTGGGCAAGACACTTCACCTGTTGCCTACTGGTGGTGGTCAGAGGGCCCAGTGGCGCCAGTGTCCGGCAGCCTCGCCTCTGTCAGTGCGCCCCAGGGTGGCTGTGGCTACAATGTAGCTTGCCATCACCAGTGTGTGAATGGGTGGATGACTGAATGTGGTGTAAAGCGCTTTGGGGTCCATAGGGACTAAGTAAAGCGCCATACAAATACAGGCCATTTACCATTTTTACCATATCAGATTAGGTGCAGCTGTGTCTTGTCTTGTGTTTTTCAAGGTTCCATCCAGGTCTCAGGTTATCAGGTATTGGTTTTCTATGTTTAGCTTTCTCCAGTTTATGTTTTTATTAGTTATCTCAGTCTCCTCCTGCCTTTTGTTTTGTAGTATTTTGTGCAGCCAACAATAAAGGCTTCCACCTCCATCTCTCCGTTGTCTGCATTTGGGTCCACCTCTTTCTCTTCACACAATCTATCCTTGCATATCATGACACAAACAGGTGAATCAGCATTTGTACAACTTAAAATTTTTCAAATTCTAAAACCTTGCTTCACGACTCATCGGCGGAGATTCTTCTGGCAATTTCTCTGACTTTCTATAACCAGAAGGCACAAGCGACAAGTCTGTCAGTCTTGCCTTAGCAAGAAATGGCTAGTTCTCCCAGAAATGAAGAAACCACAGTTTTGAAATAAGAGACATTCATAAAGTCTGCCACTGATATCATTATACACACAGAATCGAGCATAAATGGAAAGTTTTTCTTGTGTTCCTCTCCAGCAAGAATAGGCCGAACTGAGTGGGCTGTAAGAGACTACAAACAAAATCTAGTTCAGTATTTAATTATGTCTCATTGAAGATGTGTACCTTTGGCAGTGAAGCTGCATTACATTACTTTCTTCATTATGTACAGTATAATTGGGTGGCAGGCTGTAATTCAGCACCTGCATACAGTACCACTTAGCAACAGTTAGGCTGTGACTAGTCATTCAGTAAATGGAGACAGCTCATTAACTTTAGGGAAAGAGATGGCATGAACTAGAAATTAATTAGCATTAGTGTGTAGGTTATTTATCTGTGCAGCCATCAGAGAATACTATCAGTGGTCCCGTTAAATATGTTGTACTGTTCAGATCAAATACCAACACGTTAAAAGTCCAGCTTTAAATAAGTGTACGATCAGCTGTGCACTGGTGAATGGGCACTTGGAGACATTTATACGCTCCTCCGATGAGCAGGGCAGGGAAGCCTGTTGTGAGATTTATTTGTCATTAGAGTGGGCAGAGCATGATGAACAGGTCTACAGAGACATTAGCTAATCTTGCTTCAGGTTTGCGCTGGAGCCTGGCCCTGTCTGTACATGAGCCGGCGGTGACGAGCGGAGACAAACTGCAGCCCCGTCTCTGTGTTTGACACACTGACAGTGATATTTACGGCAAACAAAAATGTGTCACCGTAGCTGCATATTTGCCTTTCTGTGGTAAAACAAAATTAGAAATGTCCTTGTCAGGCCGCGCTCGGCCGTCAGCTCTATTCAAAGAGAATGGATTTGAATAAAAAACAATAAAGGAATGCCACGACGGTACTCATCTATAAGTCCATGTTACTTTTCACCTCTCTTTATCTTTTGCTGCTTTTGTCTCCATGAACTGTCAAACGATGACAAAACAGCACTGAAAATGCATTTTCATTATCTTTGCTTTCACTGAATGTTACATTCCTAACCATCCGAGTTTATTTAAATAGTCAAACTGATCAGTTCATCTGACCTCCTGTGTTATTCTGAGGAAATTTGACTCTACCCACCAAATCCTCTGTTGAGTGGCTACCTTCTGTTTTTCAGTAATTTCTCAGGACTTATCACAAAAAGGTATAGAGCAAGAAGTAAGTGCCATCCCAGGTCTTTGACGAATGGTTTTTAGTTTTCTGAGTTTTAGTTTCCTTTTGAGATTATGTATATTTAAGGTTTGAGTTGTTTCTTGACTCTTTTGTTATCTGGTGGTTCCAGTTTGCTGTTGTGCTCGCTTTATTTAGAGCTGTTTTAATACAGTTCTTCATATTATGAGATTTTCAAGTCTAATTGGTTTATGTGTTGTCACATTAATATTACTACAATACATTTGTTAAACTTTTTATATACATATATTGCAAAATTCACACCACAGTTTTTTCTAATCTTTGTAATTATTGTGTATCTTTATTTCTAATTCAGTTGGATTCTGATCTAAACAGTGATGGTAAAGTGTTATCATAATTATACTATAATTATAAAGACTCATAATGCATAACTAAAATGTTTAATTTTAAAATTAATCATAGTTTTGAGTATCTCTTTTGTAACATGAAATCTAGTTTTTCTACTAGTCCTCGTACCACAACATTATTACTTATGTTTATAATCCTTCCATTTATCAGACAAAGAAACTTTGATTGAAATGTTAAGTTAAAAAAAGATCTTGACAGTGCATTTACTTAAACCTGCTTTAACTCATTTACCTTAATGACTTAAGTTCACTCAAAAAAACTTCTCTTACAATCTGATTATTTTGTCAAATCAAATGTTTGACTAACTGTTTCATAATCCTGCCTCAGTAAGTCATCATTTTGACTTATGATTTCAGAACTGAGACTAAATAACTTAATACCTAACTGATCAAAAAACTAGTTCAAATTCTGACTATTACCAAGAAACATTTTTACCAACTGATCTTTTTGATTAGATACCTCACACACATGACTACATAATTTATTAAGTATCTCAAGCTTTAGAAAAATCTTTTTTTTTTCTTGTGCTTCCCCATAGTTGGAGAGGCTACTATCCACTACTGCATATTTTAGTCTGGTCATTAATCACATGAGCTAGCAGGAACTCCCGATGACATAACCACACGTGGGATAGTCCCAGCCTCTTGGTTGGCGTCTGCATACTCTAAGCCACAGCATAAGGACTGATGGCATAAAGACTTCTACTCTCACTGTCTGAGCTCATTGCAAGAACAGATCACTCCCTTCAGGCTAGCAGTACCACGGCTGATCATCTGTCACGCAGTAAGTAGACACCAGAGCCAGTTTAAGGAGGGCCCTTTAATGAAAGTGTGGGAAAATAACTGCAATACAGCTGCAATCAAGGCCAACTTCAATCTAAGAGTTGTACTCACACCTTAGTGCTTTTAGCACTTTTCAGCTGTCTCTTGTTGCGCGTATAAAGAGTGCATCACAGATTGTGACAGTTAAATGTATTTCGACAGAGCCCCTGATTTAAACTGAAACAGTAAAACTTTGAACTTTGAAGTTATGCATATTAATCATCTTGTTAAAGTGCAAAGTTCTGCTCTGAAACCTTGGGTCCTGGTGAGTAGGTTGTTTTGACATGTACCACCCTCCTCAGCATTTTGAACACCAACTGTGCTGCAACCCACAGGACCTAAAAGATCTGCTGCCAATGGCCCCAAGGCAGAGACCACAGGGCACCTGCACAAGTCCCGAGTATATTCCCGGTCAAGCAAATGGTTTTAATATTGTGGCTTACTGGTGCACATTGCAGTTACTGAAGTAATATACTCTATACTATAAGGCTCTTTATAAATGGCCACATGAATCACCTTGACAGAAAAATCTAAACTTGAATCCTAGGATGCTTTCAACCTTATGTTATGGTTATAAATGATGACGGTTTAATAAAGTTATCTGTTCCTTGGATCATGATCAAACTTTCAACCTAATTGCACAAAAATCCTTTAAGCAGCCCTTCAATATCTAATGATCAGATAAAGTATAAATAAAGTTGTTTAAGTCTAAATCCACAAACAACAGTAACAATAACCGGTTGACTTGATTGTGACAGACTGCCCCGCTCATCTCCCACATTATACAAAGGAGGCTTTCTCTTTTTCCCAGACACTGAGACAAATACTCGTGATGTATTAGAGTGAACCAAACGTACAATGTGTAAACTGGATCAATCAATCACTGTCACTGCTTTCAAAGCTGAGTCTGACGCATCCTGACAGGAGCCAAAATAGTTACTAGGTAACAAATGTCTAAACAAATGTCTCCGTCATTTTTCTGTGTGAATGGGCTCCACTTGAAGCTGCACATTTCTTTTGTACTTCTTCCTCTTTTGTCATTTGAAAGCTTCTTATTTTACTGTAGTTGTTAGCTTTAAACCTTTTGTGCACATTAATGAAAGAAAACATTTAAAGTTCATTAGAGGGCTACGTATGTGCGTCTGTTATTATGCAGCACTGCTTTTATTCTTTTCATCCATCACCCCATTGTTTTTAAATCAGACAGGGGTTATGTTCCTGCAGATGCAAACTACTGCTGTTTTATGTTTAAAGAAAAAATAAACGGGCGCCTTGATTGTGAAGCAGTCACAGAGAACAATTCATTTGTCATAGATTAGATGACTGCCACCGTTCATCACAATTTGTCACTTCGAGCGTTCTCATTACTGTATAATGTAATTTTTCGTCGGGTAATGGAGCTAGAAGAAGCTGCCTGAAGAAAGTGTGACAACATGCCAATCCAGAGGTGTTTTAAACACAACTGTTAGGAATTCTTATACAGGAACATGGCATACTCTGTGTGCTAAACTTGACCGGTCCTCTTCCATAAACTGGTAAATGGTCTGTATTTGTATAGCACTTTACTTAGTCCCTATGGGCCCCAAAGCGCTTTACACTACACTCAGTCATCCACACACTAGTGATGGCAAGCTACATTGTAGCCACAGCTGCCCTGGGGCACACTGACAGAGGTGAGGCTGCCGGACACTGGCGCCACTGGGCCCTCTGACCACCACCAGTAGGCAACGGGTGAAGTGTCTTGCCCAAGGACACAACGACCGAGACTGTCCAAGCCGGGGCTCAAACCGGCAACCTTCCGATTACAAGACGAACTGCCAACTCTTGAGCCACGATCGCCCCAGACTGTATATAAAAGACAGACGGCCTCAATTTGTAACCTCAGTAAAGCTTTATCTGATGAATTTATGATTCCAGTTGGTAGTTTATGGTCCCCTAAACCCTTAAGCTTCAAATGAAACATCACCAACAACAACTACATTTATCTTTCATATACAGTTAAGTGAGTTCTTAAAATCGCCTGTGTTTTAACATCTAAAGTGATAAGTTATTATATTGTGTTTATCATGTGTTTATCATACCTTTACCATTTCCTTTATCCGCATATAACAGATATTACTAACTGTTCAAAAGTCATTAGTTATAGATTTCAATCACTTTTATTTCAAAAGTCGTCAAACACACTCTTGTATCATTTTAACAACAAAATCTAGATGACCTGGTGACTTCGTAATAAGAGGTAGCTGATCAGTGTGGTATTTGGACAATAATATGGATGAACTTGATGAGATTATTAAGACCAGAAGAGTTCATGCAGTTCATGGACCAATGCACTGATACTGCCTCACTCACTAGCTTTAAGACTTTTCAGGTGGACAGAGACGTAAGAAGAAATGTGAAGACTCCACCTGTTATGACTAAAAGGTGCAGGTTCCAGTACCATGTCCTTGTAATATCAGGCATGTTAGTGAAAAAGGCACGTTTTTGTGACCTGAATGCTGAACTGCAAGCTGTTGGAATGTGTCTATGTTACTCACTGAGGGAATTCATCACTGTTTGAATCCAGTTTGAATCAACACCCTGTTTGGATTCCTCCATCAGCTGACTCAGAGGTTACCCAAAAGGCTGTGGTTAATGGATGTGGATAATGAATGGATCCCGACGCCCCACCATTTGCTGGCGATGCAGTGGAACACGGAGCTGACACACTGACACAGATGTTAGAGATACCTGCATTTAATTTATACTGAAGCTCCTTATTGTATCATATTGAGATTTTGATTTATTGAGCGCTTTTCTATATTTTCTATTTAACTTTTTCTATTTAAATATTTTACTGCTTCTTTAGTGTAATGTATTTGTTTTTCATTTTTTATGTGTTATGTTTTTGGCTGCTGTAACAGTAATTTCACAACTTTCTTCTTCTTGGTCGTCTTCTTCATCTTCTTCTTCTTATTATTATTATCATTATTATTATTATTATCATTACTCATCCTTCGTTATTCCCCTTCTTGTGTTTTAAATTAAATCTGAACAAACATCATGTTGGTGTCTAATATTTTTTTTTTCAGCAGAACAAATCAAAAACATCTAGGTTATTAAAAAAAAACTGCTCCTTACAAAATGTAATGCCTAATCATTGACTAATTACCAACAAATTACAATTGAATCCACAAGTCCACAATGTTAAAAACACATATTTCCACACAGCTTTCCATGTTTTAACCTATACCAACGATCAGAAGTTATTGGACAAGTAGTCTGACAAATGAATTACAAGGAGGGTTTTTATGATATTTCACATTACTACAGTACATAAAAATATACAGCTGGGATCACAACTGATGCCACTCAGACAGTTAAAGGTCAAAAAACAATACCAGGAGGGAAAATATCAAGTTTACTTAAAATTCACCTTTTCTTCATATTTTCCTCCTAAAATCATAACCAGTGAAGTACAATAACATGAAAAAATGACATTTGGACATTTAAAGTTAACTTTTACTCCACAACATCAACAGAGGCATCATTTTACATTCAGCCCATGTGTTGGAAACGCCTCTTGTTTAACTACGAGTTTAAAAAGTCACATTCATTAATGCCAACAGGACAAGGTCAAATGACTTCAGCTCACCATCTGTCATCAAAGGACCCGCAACACAACAAATGGCTTTCTAATGTACTTATCTGTGGTGTGTGTTCAGGGGAATTACAAAAAATAAATGCTAATTGCCCGCATCCTATTTATCGTCTCTTCTTTGAAATTATCCATACAAGTTAATTTAGTGTGCCATGGCTGGGCGGCCAGGAGGAATACAGATCTCTGATACACTATAGAATAATAATTTTCCGTGTAAATGACTCCTCGTGGGTGCGATGGGAAAAAAACAGCAAAAAAACCCCACCAGAAAAATAGTCCCCGAAGAAGCTTAGTGAAAAGGTCACTGTGTTTATTACTCAGACACAAAGTCTGGACTCATACATCCTGTGGGTGACTGCTGAACAGTCTAGCACACACATCATCCATAAAAAGTAAAAGTCCCGTTCTATTCATGACTTTCACTTGTTTGCTGTTTCAGTGCATCCATCACTCCCACGTCATTTCCTCGACAGGGGAATGATAGAAAGACACAAACAATAAACTCGTTATGCAGCTGCTAATTGATGATTTTTAGCGTGAACCGTGTTTAAGTTTAAATTCAGTGTAAAAATATTAGTGATGTGATGTCAGTGTTTGCATCACAATCCTGATAAAACAGGATTTTTTTAAAATACACATTTGCGTGCAGAAAAACTGTTCAGGCTTTTCCTGCTGAGAAAGTTTGTCTGAGCTACCGTCAGTCTAAGAACATTGAGGCTTTTTTTGTGTGTGATACACACAAAAAAAAGCACATTTGTGACACTTCAGGCTCTTGAAATGCTCCTCATAATTGCACTTAGCATTTTTAGATGGTCTTATTGACCATTTGCGTCACAGTAAATTAATGGCTGTTTCTTTTATTTTTCAGAGTGAACATTGTGCCATTGGATGTCAGTTATGTTTATATAATATATAATTGTAGTCATTTCCTGTTTATTTTGTCATTCCTGGTCTTAGTGCTTTCCTTTGTTAGCGCTCTCTCAATTTTTTCTGCCTGTGTTCAGTCAGTTAATCACTCACCTCAGTTTATGTCCTCTCCTGTCTCGCTTTCTCTTTTGCTAGCTTGTCTTGTTCAGTTCTTGTTCACTTCAGCTAATCGGCAAATCTCCAAATCTGCATTTTGATTAGCTTCTCCAGGCCAACAAGTTAACTCTTGAACGGGACCCAAGGGCTCTGCCCATTTTACAAGCAATGCTGTTATAGTTTGTGCTAGAGACAAAATTCAAACAAAGAAGCGAAGACAAGGTTACGGGTATATTTCGTATACCATGGCATCATAAAGCATTCAGCAAAGTATTGCTGTCTGAACACACACAGAAAAATCAGCTATGCCTCAATTTCACCATGTTTGCACAACTCCTCAATCCTTTTGGGCCAGAAATAAAGTTCAGATGGTTCCTGGCTTTGACATCCGCATTAATGGTATTTTTCCAGTGTATGCCTTTGCAAAGAGATTATTACCTCATACATTAAAAGGGACATTATTAATTAGGTGGCATGAAGACATCACAGCCCTGCTGGAGATTTGTTGGCTGCACATCCATGTTGTGCTCCACCACATCCCAAAGGTGCAATCACCTTTGGGACTGAGACCTGGCGACTGTGGAGGCCATCTGAGTTCAGTGAACTCACTGGCATGCTCAAGAAACCAGTTTCAGACATTCTGAGCTTTGTGACATGGTGTGTTATCCTGCTGAAAGCAGCATCAGAAGATGGATACACTGTGGTCATAAAGGGATGGACACGGTCAGCAGCAATGCTCACAACTGTTTTCCCAATCTTCTGTTGTCCAAGTTTGGTGAGTTGGAGCTAACAGCTAACAGGAGTGGCACCTGGTGTGCTCTTCCGCTGCTGTAGCTTATCTGTTTCAAGAGGTGCATTCAGAGGTGCTCTTCTGCATAGCTTGGTTGTAATGTGTGGTTAGTTATTACATTGAGTTATAGTCTGGCTATTTTAACCCAATAATCACTATTTGATATTTTCTCTTTTTTAGACCCTAGAGATGGTTGTGTGGGAAAAGTTGCTGAAACACTTAACAGACCATGTGACACCAGCCATTTCAAGTCATTTAAATCCCTTTTCTTTCTCATTCAAATGCTCAATCTAAAATTCAACGGGTCGTCTTGAATATGTCTGCATGCCTAAATGAATTTAGCTGCTGACATTACTGCTGATTCAATAGCTGAATGGGTGCTCCTAATAAAATGGTCGGTAAGTTTAAATATATTAGTATTTATATTAACGCAGGCTCATAATAAGCATGAAAGCTTCAAATAATGAGTTCCGACTTAACAGTCAGGTAAAAACTGGTTTAAAGACACAGGGATGAGACAGGATGAACTGAGTGTTTTGTGAAGTGTGACTCATGCCAAGCTACTCTGATAAAGTCATGGAATAAAAACGAAGCAGGAAATTAGCAGAACAAATCTTTTTTAAAACAAATCACCTAAAAATTGGGACTTATATCTGCTTCAGAGTCTCATGGCTTCACCGCCACCACCACCTCCCATATCTATATATATATATATATTATCCAAGGGGATCTGGACCTGAGCCCTAACTGCTGTAAGGAATTATGTAACATTACTGAAAGCACACAAATAAGCTACTAAATGGACCTGTTTGAGATTTTTTTGTTGTTGTTATTGTGGTTTCCAGGGAAACTCAGTTACATTACTGTTATATGTTACCAGGTTATAACGAAAAATAGATTACCGAGCAGGGAAATTGCACATAATTTATCCTCTCTAATATGTTATTCTTGAAGCTTCAGGAAGCTTAGATAGATTAAACTGCAGTGAAAGCACATGAGTAATAACAAGAGAAAACAAATTTCCATGACATTAATGTCTGGATTAAAAGTAAGCATCCAGCTGAGCACTGGATAACTCTAGAACAAGCGGTATCTATGTAGCTCTGACAAAGGCCATCGTTATGCCGTATGCTGATGGAAAATTTAACCGATCCGTTGTTTGTATGAATCAAAACAGTCAGGAGAGGATTTAAAACACTGAGAAAAACAGTTTAAAAAATTGAAATTGACCACAGGATGAGCAGATGACATAGTAAACATTAGGTTTGTTCTATCAACTGAGGAAAGTGAGAGGTCAGGGTTATTTACTGGAGTGAAACATTGAGAAAGTAACTCTAATAAAGTGGGACTAAGATGTAAGAACAGGATCATCTCTCTCAGGAATGCATTGAAAGGGGTTTTAGAGAGCATGATGTGTGAGGTCATCTATATGTGCCACTGAGTAACACCCAGCGTACCAATCACATTTTTTTCTTTTGTGCCCTTTATTTTTCCCAGACAGGAACAGCGGAGCTTGCACTACTTGGTATCCATAGTAACAGAGATATTATACAAGATTCCGGTTGTAAAAATCCTGTTTGCTAAAGCAGTGACTGAAGATTTTCTAAGAGATGAAGTGATGCTGAAGGATCCACCTACTTTGCTGTCCAAAACAACAGACTGTATACAAAAGATGGATGTAGCCACTGTGACATCATCTGTGGGTTTCTCCCTTTTCGAAGCCAAATGGTGCAGGTGTTGACAATGATGGTCTCTTCTTCTATGGATCTATTAAGACTTCCCAATTAAGTTACAGAGGAAACTTGGGGCAGTTTGCATGTTTTGAGAACACTAATTTATCTCTTAATGCAGCTCTCCCCAAATGATGATTAATCTTGATCAGTAGATATATATTTAGAAATGACAAGAGTTTCACTATTGGCTGTATAAAATGCTTGGATATAGCCACTGTGATGTCGTCTATAGGTTCTGGACTCAGCAGTTCATCTTGAAGCGTCCAAATAGAATCCTAGAATTTCACTAATCAAAACTGCAGCACAGACTTCTCAGATGGTCGGTTAGTACAATGAACTGCGCAGCATATAATTGCATCAAAAATGCTTGAACAGTGGAGCACAGTGCAAAGCTCCAGTTGAGTAACTCCAAAAACTCAGGTGAAGCCTAGCAGACACTTTTGTAGCAGGCTGATAACATGTTTAGGTGGTTTTGCCACCTTTTGGCTTTTAGCTCCGGAGGTTACAGCTTGCATTTGAGATAACTTGCACTAGGTTTTTGACACTGTTGGTATATGCTTACTTTCCATTTTCAATAGCAGTCTTCAGTCTGGGTCCGTTCCCTCTTACTTTAAACATGCTGTTGTGGAACCTATCATTAAAAAGCAGAATCTGGACTCAACAGTTTTATCAAATTACAGAGCAATCTCTAAATTGCCTGTTTTGTCAAAAGTTCTGGAGAAAATTGTCCTTCTGCAGCTCCAGGCCTTCTTAGATAAACACGACATTGGTGAAGTATTCCAGTCTGGTTTTAAAATGCACCACAGTACTGAAACTGCTCTCTTAAAAGTTTTTAATAATCTTTTCACTTTTACTGTCTCAGGAGATTCTGCCATTTTAATATTATTAGATCTCAGTGCTGTTTTTGATACGGGATTCTTATCTCTCAGCTGGAACAATTAAAGGAATTGCTTTGGAATAGTTTAAATCTATCTAATCAAACTTTCTCTGTTAAACTCAGAGACATATTATCCCCAAGGACCAAACCTTTTTTTGTGGGATCCCCCAGGGCTCTATTCTTGGCCCACTCCTATTTTCAATTTACATGCTCCCCATGGGTTCAATTTTTTAAAAATACGGTATCTCGTTTCATTGCTATGCAGATGACTCTCAGATCTACCTTCCGCTGAAACGCAAATCTGTGAATCCTCTGAAGGGACTGTTTGATTGTCTGGAAGATGTTAAGGCATGGATGGCTTTAAATTTTCTCAATTTAAATGAACAGAAAACTGAGGTCATTGTCTTCTGTCCTTGTGACCATTATGACCTTGGGCCCTTAGAAAACTATAGAAAATCATTTGCAAGAAATTTAGGAGTGATCTTTGACAGCAATTTGATGAACAGATAAACAATGTAATCAATACCAGCTTCTTTCATCTTCGCCTCCTTGCAAAAGTTAAGCCATTTCTCTGTTTCAGAGATTTTGAGAACACGATCCATGCCTTCATCTCATCTATACAAGCTCCCTCTATACAAATCTGGCAACAAACACCATTTCACAAACTACAGGCCTGTCTCTTTACTACCTCAATTCTTAAAAATTCTTGAAAAACTGTTTAAAAACCGACTGGAAAAATTTATAGATAAACATAAACTACTCACCGAGAGTCAGTACGGATTCAGATCAAGCAGATCAACATCACTGGCACTATTAGATTCAATAGAATACATCACAAATTCCATAGACAAAAAGCAATATGTGGCTGGGTTATTCATAGACTTGACAAAGGCATTTGACACAATAGATCATGATATATTAATAAGAAAATTGGAACGTTATGGTGTCAGAGGGGTAGTTTTAGATTGGGTCCGGAGTTATTTAAGTGACAGGAAGCAGTTTGTGAAATTAAATGGTGGTTGCTCCTTATGTATGGACATTGCTTGTGGTGTACCCCAAGGGTCAGTTTTGGGTCCAAAATTCTTCAACTTGTACATTAACGACATCTGTAAAGTGTCCAAAGTATTAAAAATGGTTCTCTTTGCGGACGATACAAACATTATTTGCTCTGGTGATGATCTGCAGAATTTATTGGAGGATATGACTAATGAAATAAGTAAAGTGAAGTTCTGGCTTGATAAAAACAAATTATCATTAAATTTGAATAAATCTAAACTTATGTTATTTGGAAATAGTAGTTTAAATACAAATGCAAAGATTCAAATAAATGGTGTTGATATTGAAAGAGTCAGTGAAAATAGATGAAAAACTTAACTGGAGAGCTCACGTAAGATATATTCATTCCAAAGTATCACGAAGCATTGCAGTACTAAACAAGGCAAAGCAGGTATTCGACAGAACATCACTTCATATTCTCTACTGTTCACTGGTTTCACCATACTTAAGCTATTGTGCAGAGGTCTGGGGCAATAACTATAAAACCACATTACATTCACTTTTTACTCTCCAAAAAAAAGCAATTCGAATCATCCACAATGCAGGTTATAGGGAACATACAAACTCACTATTTTTGCAGTCTGAAATATTGAAAATTGACGATCTAGTGAAATTCCAAACAGCACAAATTCTATTCAAAGCAAAAAATAAAGAACTGCCAGGTAATATTCAGAGTATGGTTTTTTTTGAAAGAAGGAAGCTATAATTTAAGGTTTTTTTTAACTTCAAAACAGGGAAGGTACGTACTACAAGAAAAAGCTTTTGTGTTTCTGTTCATGGAGTGAAACTGTGGAACAGTCTGAATATGGAATTAAAGCAATGTCCAAACATAAAACAGTTCAAAAAGAGTTATAAAAATATGATCTTCTCGAACTATAAAGAAAAAGAAAATATTGAAATTAAGTGGGAAAAAAAAAAAAAAATCATGATGTTATATTATAGTATACAGTATATCAGAAATCTGTTCACTATATTTTATTACAAATTATATCAGTAAGGAAGCTGACTAAATATTAACTGATAATTTATGGTAAAGGGGTGGGATTAAATAAGTGTTTACTTCTTCCCACTCCCTTTCAACATGTAAATTAATCAGAACGGCAGCTATATTGAAATGTATTGATTTTTTTGTGTAGTATTTTTTTTCTCTCTCTCTTATTTTCTTTTCTAAATGTACCTGTATATTGTTTTCATGTTTGAAATAAATTACCAATCAATCAATCAATCAATCAATCAATCTATGTGTATGTATATATGTATGTATGTATATGTGTGTATGTGTATATATATGTGTATGTGTATATATATGTATATGTGTATGTATATGTATATATGTATGTGTGTGTATATATGTGTATGTGTATGTATGTGTATGTGTATATATGTGTATATGTATATATGTGTATATGTGTATATATGTATGTGTATGTATGTATATGTATATGTATATGTATATATATATATATATATATATATATATATATATATATATATATATATATATATATATATATATATATATATATATATATATATATACATTTCATGAGTCCCGAACACTCAACTCTCATCACTGGGTGTATGATTTATTACAGTAGCTGGTGATGATGATGGTAAAATGCTGATATTAGCATAAAATGCCTACATGCCCCAAAGTAAGAATCCGGTGTCATTATCTGTCAGCTATCATTGCAAAAAAACACAAATTCAAATTATAAAAAGTATTCTGATGCACTGTTACTCACATCTA
Organism: Oreochromis aureus; assembly: GCF_013358895.1. Lineage (NCBI taxonomy): Eukaryota > Metazoa > Chordata > Actinopteri > Cichliformes > Cichlidae > Oreochromis > Oreochromis aureus. The sequence continues at coordinate 33,780,473 of NC_052963.1, read as the reverse complement.
TAGCAACTTCAGCAGCTTTAATAAAAGTATGATTTTACCAAGACTGCTGATCCCAGGCCTGCCAGCACCAGTTAGATATCCGTGGACAGGTTTGGTTAGCAAGGTGCCATCTAAATCAATGCTACAAATGCAAACACTCTCCATCAGCAAAATTGTGAAATTGTGATCATGAGCTGAATCTTGGTCACATCTGAGGCGACGCCTGCTGTTAAACACAACAGGCTGTTAGGTGTCAACTGGATGTCGCCTGCTGCTGCTCGCAATGCAACTTAGCTTTGTCAGATGGTTAACGACTGACCTCCAGCTCAACCATGTCTTGCTTGTTCTTTTTGCAAAGATGAAAGTTGTCAATTTTTAAGTTAATACCTAACAAGCAACAACTCACAGAAGTGTGTTCTAATAAGCCCTTCTTTGTTATGCATTGATTCTAACTACATTACCATATGGCAGCAGCCTGCCACCAGAGGCCACTTTGCAAACCCTGAACAAGAACAGAAGCAGAGCCTCTTCAGAGTCTTCAGAGTTGACAAACACATTCACTTTATCCAGGAGAAAATGAGTCAGGGAATTACATATCTCTCTCCTCCACTCAAAGTTTCCACCTTCAGATGTAATTTATATTCATGAGGACATGCTGATGAGTTACACCTTGACCCTTTGTGATCGTGGGTCAGCAAGTAAGAGACTATCAGGCTGAAAAACTGGAGAATTTTTCACTTTCACAAACAAACAAACAAACAAAAAAATCAATTAAAACCACTAAAAAACTTTAGCTGCCCATTAAATGCATGAAATAGTGTCATTTGATAATAAGAAAGAATGTCCTTAAATTCCTTGCTTTAAAGTTATGACCACAAGAGTAGACTAAGGGAGCACTTAACAGTGAATAGCAAGAAAAAAATACTAATATAATATCCTTGATAGTGGTAGTAACAGAAGAGTGTCTATAAGGAGATGTTACCACATTATATGAAACCCATAGAGAGGGTGGGAATATTCGGGACACGTGCACTGAATCAACGCCACTCTGACCATGGAGAAGCAGCACTCCATTCTTCAGAGACATGCCCCACACTCAAGTTTGGATTTTTGTGATGAACAAGTCAACAGGGTGATGAAGCCAAACACCTCAAAGGTTTTCAACAACCACAAAAAAACCAAAGAAGACCAAGGAGAGCTGACCGTCAAAGACTTTCCTACAGAATCGTCCTGACATCCTGGAATAACACTGCACAATCACATCTGAACAAATCTGTTCATTCAGTGCAGCTCAGGTGCTGTAGGAACAAATAAATCCTACAATATTCAGAAATTCCCTGGCATTGTCACTGCTATTGAAGTTAGACTTTAAAAAGTGCTACTCCAACACCTCTATCAGCCAAAGAGAGATGGAGGAAATCACCAATCCCCTGTGCTTCATGTGTGGATGTCTTGAACATTGTAGCGTTCAAATAGCAGATAGTAAGTTCAAATTTTAAAATGTCAATACTTTTAGTCCTTTTAAAAGTTTTGGTTGACTTAGTATTGGTTTAGGGTTGGAAAGTTTTTATGGAGTCTTCAGAGAGGGCACCTTTCATTAATGCAAACCTTTAAAAAAAGACTAATAAAAAAGATATTTTATGTACATTTGTACAAGAACATTTAAGCTTGTAAAATGAAATTAAGTTCGGCACAGACTTTTTGGGCTCAGTGTTAGCAGTGGCGACAAACCTGGGAATGCTTTAGCTAATATTGACACTTAAAGGTTTTAGTACACAGTTCATGCGTACAGTGTTATGGAGGCTCTGAATCAAATTATAAACATCAACTTAATTTTCGCATTTATCTGATTCTAGAACTAACAGAATCCCCAGGTTTCACACAGGTGTGGCTATAACGAGAAAGCTGCTTTGCATTCAAATTCTGTGATTAGTTAGCTGAGAGAAATTGGACAGAAGTAACCCTTACCTCCAATATCCGGTCGCAGTTTCTTGTCATATTCTTTCAGTAAATTATTGAGTATTTCCGTGGCGTCGGTTTGCTGGGATTTAGGAGCCAGCATCTGGTTCACGGTGACATCCTCGTAGTCCTCCTCGGACTCGATTGTTAGAGAGCTACAGGAACACAAATAAAAGAAGGTGGCTGAAAACAGCAGGAGCAATGACACTGACTTAAAACATGCAGCGCAGTCTGCAGAGTGCACGCACGCAAAGACATCGTTAGTGTCACTGAGTCCTTCACGCAAACTTAAGAGCCAGCCACAAAGTTTCCTGAGCATTTAAAGCATCACCAAAACGCATCACGCGACCAAAGGGCGCCACTTACCAGGTATGAAGGGCTGAAAGAAGTAGGATATAAGCCAGTAGCGGGGATGTCATGTTTGTCGCAGAAGGACAACAAGTAGAGATGTGTGAGAGGACGGTGCGTAAGGTGTCGGTGTCTGGACGCGACGGTCACTGCTGCTCAGGGGAGAAAACGTAAGAGCAGCCCTTCGTAGTTTGTAATCCAGCAGAAATGTCATTCATTGTTGTGAAATAGATCCTTCCTCGTGGGAGTGCCTCCTCGTATAGACGGAGGAGCAGCTGGTCTCACCTGTACAGGGTTGCAATTCCTGGATAGCGGACGCTGCTTGTGTTTTACGCAGGTGCGCACACTCTGAATGCGTCCCTCTGAAAGCCCCTGGTCCACCAAAAACTCCTCTGTGGCCAAGCCTGCGTCACTCCACTGTAGGGGCTACTTTACAGATCTTATTAGAGCTGTTACACCTGTTCTCTTTAGTGGTGTTTTTCTTTCTTTCTAATTATCCGTAGAAAGTGCCAAAAGAACGCATCCCTTTGTGAATACTGTATAGATTATTTGTATGCAAGGCAGGAGTGTCTGTGTGCATAGATGTGATTGTTTTTATGGCAGGAACTAAAGTTTCTCATTTTAGTGGATTTTTACATTTTAACTGGCACCAAAAACTGTGACAGAACAGTAAAAGTGATACGGATGATGTCATCTTATTGCCTCTTATGTGCGACCAAAAACTTCTATATATAAAATAGAATTTATATTTATGTAAATTTATTTAATATTTATTATAAGCTATATATCGATTATCAGATAACAGCCGTTCTCATTTGTCTACTGATTTGCTTTTATTGATCGACTAATTGTTGCATGTGTTTTAATGATGCACCTGTGAGGCAGCCTCTTTGTTATTCATTTGAAAGCTTGTATATCAAAGTGCAGCAAGAGCCCTTTTAAAGCTACCAAACGCTGCTAATTGGCATGCAGCCTCTTAGAGAATGAAGCCGCCTTTGTGGCCGTGTTTGTGATTGTAATTGAGAGCCCTTGTCATGCTGTGTTTACAGCCCCTGTCTTCTTCCTGTGAGGATGTGATTTATTTAAGGCTGAATGCTTAAGGTGGTGCTCCACTGAATGCTGTGCTTCCATAAAGGACTCCAAAGATGGAAAAAAAGGCTCAAACATTATGATGTTTATTTTCTAGTATGGGTCAACTTCATAGACTGTATATCAAAGTTGGAGTTTGATTATTTGAAGGCTAATCCTCAGATAGGCTAAACTGTAGGGGTGAATCATGAGCAAGCAGACATAACATACTCATACAGTCCTAGAATTTCACTCACCCAAACTGGTGCTCAGACTTCTTGGATGCTCTTTTGGTACAATTAACTGCACAGCATTCATATTATTGGTCAGATAACAGCAGAAGTAATGCTCCAAGAGGCACTGACACCACTCAAGAGATCCATTTCTAGGACGTGAATAAGTAGATGCCTGCTTTGGTATCCACGTGTCAATCAAAGCACCCACAGAGGGTGAATTTTTATTACACGCACCCCCTGTGCACTTGTCAAGAAGGGGACATTAACTATAGAGCCCAAAACATTTTTTGTAGTAGGCTATAGACATGTTTATTTCTCCTGTAAAGTTGGACAATTTAACAGAGGAGTCTATGGGGACTGACTCACTGCTGGAGCCTCAAGTGGACATTAGAGAAACTGCAGTTTTTTCCACCTCTGTGATGATTTAATTTTTTTAACCCCAGAGATTGCTGCTTAGTCAGGCTTTGTTTCCCACAATGCAGCTGCCTCCTATGCCTACACCTCCAAAACATGCCTGTTTTGAGTTTCTGTCAGAATAACCCTGATGACAAAACGGATGACATCACCAGGGTGAAATTGGGGACTAGAGAAAGTACTGAAGTGTACCTTTAAAAAATAAAACATAAAAAACCAAGGGCATGAAGCCCCGCCAATGACAAGACATAAAACAAGCGACCCCATGCTGTAGGTAAAGGTGTTTTCTGTCAGTTTTATTATTGCACCTTTTCAGGAGCAATCATAATTTTCCTTCAAAGAACAGTCTGATTGGTCCTTGGTGGCATTGATTCCAAGTGAATGGCTGGACAATAGAGGAGGAGTTGTCCAGCAAGAACACAAAGATAAATAATCCCTCTGTGCCAGCCCCGTAAAGCACGATGAGCAGTGAGTGCCAGCCACAGCAGCCTCACAGGACTCACATGCACGGGCCTGGTTGGATGTGCGCTTTAACAGACCCGTAGTGAAGCGTGTCTGCAGTGCTGCTGTCACCCTCTGCTGGTTAGAAGTAGATCTGCACACTCTAAAACACTGAGTGCATGTGCTGCTCTAATTAGGACTGTTCCATCCAAACAAGGCTACAACATAAATCGTCCTCATTATCCTGCTGCTTTAACTGGTCACTAATGTGCTGCCTACTACAAACATACAGGCTCAGTAGACCCAAAGGAAGTGATTAAGGACATGCTAATTTGTATTACCTTTGACATAAATTGACTTTCAGTGTGAACATCCACAAGAGATATTAATTAATTTGAAAAGTGCTATACAAATACAATATAGCCCACATTTCAATGTAGAAAAAATAATGATAGTTTAATAATGCCTAATAGTTTTCACTGTTTCTTCTCCATTTAAACCTGCGAAACTTGGCAAAGTAATAAGACAGCATCTATGTGATTTCCATCAATCTATTAATTTCCCTTTGTAAAGTAACTTTACAGCAACTCTTGCTTCATTGGCACTCAGTGAAACGTTCAATGTTTCACTCACAGAGTAAAGCAGGACTGTGTTATATGATTTTAGAGTTTTAGCGCTACTTTTAAAAGTTTCTTTAAATGCTGGCCTTTGCTTTCAGTGAAGTGCACACATGCAGATGCCGGTGGTGATCGACAAGAAAGCGCTGATTTCTACAGCATTCTTTGAAAGTGTGACTTTGTTGTAAAACACAGCAAAGTTTTAAAATTATTTGATGCAGAAGAACAAATTAAACCTGTTTTCAAATCAAACAATTTCCTCCTCGTTCTGTCAGAGGCAACCTTTGTTTTTGTATACAGTTTAGACAGTTTATACTATCAGAAGTTTTCTGCTTACCTTTCATGGTGCTTCTTTCATGAACTATGCATCAGTGCAGAGACTCCACGCCTGCAGGATACCTGTGATATCAGTATTTTAATTTGTTGTTTTCTTTTTGTTGTTGTTTTTTTAAGTCATTTCCTTCTCTGCATACATGACTGCAATGTGTGAGCATCCGTCCAAGCTCTAAATTAAAGTTTGCAGTAAGGCACTGATGTACATTGATTAGCAAGGGAGCAGGATATCTTGCTGACTAAATCAAAGGTCACACAGAAAATGTCAGAATTTGCAAAGATGTAAAAAAAAAGCATTGCGGGGAGAAAAAACCCCTCAGAATATCTTCCATACAAATCCTTTAATCAATCCAGCAGTTCAGCATCCTGCAAAGCCTCAGCGATTCATGTTCCTGGTGATGTGAAGATGACTTTGAAATACAATGCTGAAAAAGATGAGGCTGAATAATTTGCTTTAACTTTCAAATGACTTCTTTAAACTCTTTTTTACTGTCCTGTTTATGGGCACCGGCTGTTATCCCCTCTGACCTGCATTTAACAATGTTAGCTTTGTTATCTTCATTTTTTTATCTTTATTTTTTAATCACTTTTCTGACAAATGTGTTTTTGTCCTTTGTCTGGCACCTTGCAACTGTAATATAAAATGCTGTATTATTATATTAAAAGGCTTTTGTTAACTGCACAAGATTTAAAACCTGGGAATCAAAGTTAACTAATGATTTTTTATATTATACTTCACTTCTATAATATTTCTTCTAAAAGCTTTTTGGTGATCTCATACTCTATCTAGCTCAACACAATGCCTCCACCTGACCCTGAAGGTTGTGCAGTGACTGAATTTTGTTAAAGGTGAAGGAACAAAATCAACAAAATCAGAACCACTTTTAATGCTCTGATGTTACAGTGTTAGTGTTGCTGCAGAGGAAAGTTAGATTCACATATGAATCTCCTAATCAAAATGCACATTCAGCATTTCATGTATCAACTTACACCAGAGAGCTATAAGCACGGGCTGTAGATATTTTGTATGATGATAAAGCAGCTGCAGTATATGCCCGAACATAAGGCACAGTGAATGTGTCCTAGCCCTGCTGACCAAGCAGTTTTGGAGACATGTCTTATACAGTATGCATAATGAAAAGAATGTTTTTTTTTTTTTACTTGGCACATTAAGTTTCTTTTACTTTTAATAGTTTCCACTTCTGATGTTTGTCCAACATGAACTGTTCCGCAAACAAACAGCTTTATACTGTAGGCTGCATTCACGTTCTGTTATAATAACCATGAATACAAGTTTGCAGCTTGGAAATAGGTTTGCATGCTTTCTGCAACTGAATGCTATCTTCACGTCTAGCCCTTTAAAGCCAAGTGTATCGCATTTGATACATTAATATTATTTTATTTTGTCAGAAGGGTCAATAAATATTTGATTTCTTTTAAAAATCAAGAATTTTCTAGGAATTATTTCATGTTTCAGGCTTTAAAAGACTGTGATAGTCAATATTAAAGAAAAAAGCTTTGACGTAACCTGTACAAATGTGAGAAGGTTAGTGATGGAAACACAGATGTACCTGACTTTCATTCAGGTGACTGCAGCTCAAATCTCATTTGTCTCAGTTCCTTCTACTGAAGGTTTCCTCTGTTTAAAAATGCATTTCCTCCTCACTGTTATTAAGAGTTTAGTCATGAAGAATTATTGGGTTTGTAAGGCCCTTCCAATATAAAGTCTTAGCATACATTGATGCTGTATAACCAGAATCCTTGATTAATCCGGGGAAAGTGTTCAAAGTGCAGGATCTTCTGATCAGTGGTCAGATGCGTTATCCATTGCACCAAGGGAGTACTCTACTTGTCGTGTTTATGCTGCTATCAATAGTATACAGCGCCACAAAATCAAATCAGAAATCGGTGCTTTGAATCCCATGTTGTCCTTAAGCAAAGCTAATGGCTTTCATATGATGGGTTAGCTTGCCCTACAGGTTGCAGGGAGTGCCACTGGCCCACTTCATCAAGAAAATGTCACTTTTTCTTTAGTCTGGCATTTAAAATGTGTGCATAAAGGGGCAGAAGGAATAACACATTCTTTAAGCATGGAGTGTGGTTTGATGCTGTGGACATGTGATGTTGGTGACAGCTTATTGTGACTTAGAGTATGGCCTTGCTGAACGGGAAAAATAACTTAAACAGAGCTAAATCCTTGTTGAACAGATGTGAGCCAGATGTTACTGCCACAGAGACCCCCACGATAGATTTAACAAACAAGTGGACTGCTACATGAGCCGGATATAGATGTATATAATCAAAGGAGGAGCAGAGGAACATGCAATTGTTGTTCCATCAAGCAAGATTAAGCCATCCTCTCTTTCACCACGTCAGTGTAGCTAAAAATGTATTCACTCAATGTGCGTATTTATATGAAAGGATGAAACTGATTAAGCATCTTGCACTCATCATACATTCCATACATGCAAGGCAACAGGGGAGATGATGAAGGTTTTTCATGCTTTATCATCGCTGAGATTTTGGACCTAAAAGCAGTCGGACAGAGTCAGGGAAGCTTTAGCAGAGGCAGGTGTGTACCCATGGAAAAAAGTGTTCGTAACAAACAAATAAATAAAAACATTACCCAGATGAGGAAAATCTGAATCAAATGAGAATCAAATGGTGATTCGGACAGCATGGTGGCACGGTGGTTAGCAAGAAGGTCCTGAGTTTAATTCGACCATCAGGCCGGGTTCTTTCTGTGTGGAGTTTGCATGGGTTCTCTCTGGGTACTCTGGCTTCCTCCCACAGTCCAAAGACATGCAGTTAGTGGGGATAGGTTAATTGGAAACTCTAAATTGCCCATAGGTGTGAGTGCGAATGGTTGTCTGTGTCTATGTGTTACCTGTCCAGGGTATACCCTGCCTCTTGCCCTAAGACAGCTGGGATAGGCTCCAGACCCCCCGGGACCCTGAAAAGGATAAGTGGAAGAGAATGGATGGATGGTAACATACTACAATAAGCAGAGGTCATTATTCATGAGCATTATTTATTGCTTCAGATCATTGCATTTAAACAACAGTACAGTATGTATCTAAAATCTCAAATGAATCCAACAAATGAAGTAGTGGCAGGGCACGCAGGCATAAAGTCACATGATTCTGTTCAGTCTGCAGAACTAACTCTGCTGAAGTGAGTGTAGAGCATGCAGCTGCTGTGGAGGGCATCGCGTTATATGTTGGATTTGATTCTATTTAAACAATAGTACCTTTTAAAAACAGGAAATGGCTTTCTTGCAAAGAGTTGATGAGAAATGTGAAATGCATTTCATATGAAAAAATATAAAGAAAGGGGTCAGTCATCTTAGCTTAGCATAAAGACTTAAAGTAGAAGGAAACAGCCAGCCTGGCTCGGCTTGTTTGTTTCATTTTGTTGGAAAACGTAAAGTTCCTCAAAGGTAGGGCTGCACGTTTTCCTGCCCGTGAAACATAGACTGTATAGAAAACACAAACCTCTATGATGAAACTCCAAAAGTCGACATCAGCTCATCACACGTTTCTTTACATGGTAATCTACTGCGGGCACAGACCAAGCACAGCTTACAAGCACCAGGTGCTGCCCTTCAGCAGGCTTCCCCAAGGTAGCCTATCAGAATGAAATAAACATCATTCCCAGCTCTAGTCTTTATGCTAAGATAAGGTCTGAACACTGGAGAGCACTTACTGCACTTACTGCACAGAGAGAGCAGTGTTAATCTTCTCATTACACTCTCAACAAGAAAGCAAATAAAATATTGCCAGAGAATATAAAATTATTCATTTAGCTTATCAGGATTTTATTTAATGTAGATTCAGATTATTTCTCACCAAAAGAAGGTAATGTGATGAGACCCTTGTCACTGAGACTCTTGTCTCTCTTGATAACCTGATTAGTTCAAATCAGTCTTTTAATTACATGACAAAGAGCGACTCTGCTCAAAGCAACCAGATATTAATTATTAATATTTGCAAGTTATTATCAAAGCTTATAGAAACAACAAAGTAACCTAAAAAAATGTCAACATCTCTAAAGCTTAAGCTACTTGGATCATTTCCTAATCCAGTCAATAAAGCGCTAGACTACAGTAATACTGGTGCTGTATATGCTTTACATAGAAGAACCTTACTGGCTTAGTGGTGCCTTTCTAAAAGCTGAGCGTATATACATTTTTCCCAAACTACTACCAAACTTGCATACATACAGGATTCTCTACATGAGGACTTGGAAACAGAAGCTGCCACTATCACGTTAGCTTTAAATCATCCCCCGTTTTATCGGACCAACGGAAACAGGAACAAAACAGTAAATGAGAACTCGCCGTACGAAATGGAGAAAGTCAGCGAAAGCAAACAAGAAGCAGAAACGTTCAAGTAAAAGCTGAAAAACTGGCTTTTGATAAATGTAATAGCAGAGGATTTCAGTGCATTCATAATGAGTTATCACACTCTGAAGGCAACGTATTAAGCATGGCTATTCATCTGCTTTTAACAAGGAAGCAAAGTTCCATGTGCCTGGGCCCAGCTTCGCAATCCTGGACCTCCGGCCCATTTGTACAAAGTTCGAGTTACAAAGGAGAAAAAAGCCGGTTCGAGTAATAACACAGGTGCATCTTTTGCATAGCATTTGGCTTTTGCTGAGCCATCATCGAATGTAGACTCAAGGAGAAAATATAAATGCCAAATGCCAAAAAATTTAAAAGATCACAATGTGGCAGAAACGAATCAATAACTGATTGGTAAAGTGTGACAAATTAAGCTTTTTTAATCATGTACAAACTCTAAGCAAACATGGCAAAATGTTCTTGAAGCAATGCACATGCAATGTTATCGAACTAGCTAAAAAACATGTCAATGACTCAAGGACTAAGGACTTCTCTGCTGATCTCTGCTGATCACTGGCTCCCTATTGAGATACGTAGCCCAGTACACCAGGTTGAAGGTCCCAAACAGCACAGGGAACACTATCCTGGCCATCTTATCAATCTTGCTGACACTGTTGTAAGTCTTTTTGGGGTCTGGCGCCTTGGTTTCAGGCAGTTTGAGCTGGACAGCCGTGCTGTTTGAAATAGTCGAGATGGACGCGTCCTTCGTCAGGTTAGTTGTGTAATTCACACCAGCTGAGCAATTGTTGTTTGGCTTCTTAGACAGAGCTAAAGGGTCTTTCTTCTGTGGAGAAGGAAAAAAATTGATTCAATATGCATTAAAAAAAAAAAGTGGCACATTCATCATTGAACATAATAAAACAGGTGGATAATATCACAGGCACTCACACACATACACAAGAGCTGAAGGTGAACAATAAAAGATGGCTGGTGAGATCTGAAGGCAGGGATCAACGTCCTTGGGCAATAATGAACTGGCACTGTGCCACAGCACTGGCACACTGAGCAGAGAAGATATTGATCCAGCTTTTTTCAACTTCTACGCATCGCCCAATTCATCTCTTACTTTATTATTATTTGGGAAATAAAATTTTTCACTGCACCCCCTTTTTCTTCTCTCTCCCTGCTGCAGATGAAAGGACGGAAAGAAAGAGTTGAGAACAAACTTCAGCGTTTCTCCAATTTTATTCCACTGAGTCAGCACTGATAATAACTTATTTAAACATAAATGACTAAAGAAGAAAACTGTGTAATTGCTCCTCCTAATCGAGCCAAATGTACTGCCTGAACCATTATCTGTATATAAAAGATGGACATCTCTTCCAGCTCTGACAAGTATCTTGAAGCTGAAATTATTCTAACGGTCAGCAGGGGGCGATAATTTTCTTTGGGAAAATGACAGAACATTTTACTTGACACATGACCTCAGTAAATGTTTTCTGATCCGTTTATGGTGTCAGGCGCTAGTTTCACTTCAAATCTAACACAGCATAAGTGGATAATGTAAATCATGGTCTTTATTAGAGTCAATATGTACAACAAATCGGTGTCTTCAGTTTCTCTGTCACATCAGCCCCTACCAACCTGTCACTAATGTGGAAAATCAAGATGGTGATAGTCAAAATAGAGTTAAGGCTTCACACCAGGACCTCATAGACCAACCCAAACCAAACCATCACAGTCTTTTATATACAGTTTATGGGCTACACACAAACCTGCTGTAACTTTACACACAACGCAAAGCATTATGTCTTAACTAGTTAGTTTTTCATTCAAAAATATCAAGGGATCCCCTAACAGAGGCGTGCATGTTGTACAGCAGCGTTCCCCAACCTTTTTTGCACCACAGACTGGTTTAATGTCAGACAATATTTTCATGGACCGGCCTTTAAGGTGTCGCAGATAAACACAACAAATGAAAATGATACGACCAAGACAAAAACTGGTATTTTGTGAATATAACAATAAACGCAAATTCACTGTGTAATTGTGTAACTTTATTAGCAGCGTCCTCCTGAAATGCGCCAACAACACGTCTGTTTTTTACTCGTTTTGCTAGCTTGTGGGTTTAATATTAATGTATCTTAACATGCGTCAAGAGTGAGTCATAGACGGAAGTAATGGAGAGAATTCAGTCATTTTCAAAAAAAAACGCTGTTCAGAGTCGGATAATAAATAAAACGGAAATAATGTAAGTTATTTATTTTTTCTGTTCGGCCAAAGAAAAGAAAATGTATTCATAACACACGGGAAAAAACCCAGAGAAACCGAGTTAACGATAAAAACCCTGAAAACCATAAATTTCACACCCGACCCTCAACTCTCGCGGCTCGGTACCAAATGACTCACAGACCAGTACCGGTCCATGGCCTGGGAGTTAGGGACCGCTGTTTTACAGGACCTTTTTTTTTAAAATAAAGTGAGCCTGGCTCTATCAAATATATTGAGCTGTAACAACCAGCTGTAACACTCTTTCTGAACAGTACTGAGAATACAGGCCAACCTTATGTGAGGAAAAAAATCAATTTACCAGCCTTCAATATTGACTTTAAACACAACATCAAGATCTGAAAATGTATTTTCAGTTTTCCTGTTCCAAGAATTCCACTGTAGTTAATCAACAAGAATGTGAGTCGAGGGCAGGTTGGAGCACAGCACGTACCTTTGGCATCTGGGCCTCCATTGCTTTTTTCCCATCCCACGCCCAGCTCCTTTTGGTGAAATAATTAACTGTGGCAAATTCAATGAGGGCAGAGAAGACAAAGGCATAGCACACTGCGATGAACCAGTCCATGGCAGTCGCGTAAGCCACTTTAGGCAGCGAGTTTCGAGCGCTGATGCTGAGAGTGGTCATGGTGAGCACTGTGGTCACACCTGGTGGTGCAGAAAACTGGGTCAGTTTTACTCACCACACTTGCTCTTCAGTTTCTATTCCAGCAGATTAAGTCATAAAAGCAGGGCACGTATCAAAGTATTAAAGGCAGATTGTGAAGCCGAGTCACAGAAAAAGACATTTAGGAATATTCACTGCACTCATTTCCCAGCTTTATATTCCCACGGCACATTAAATTTACTAACATTATGTGAAATATCTGAATTCATTTTATTTCTCTGCTTTTTCCAAACATACCAAACACAGTCCGTGCTGGCACCGATTCGCGGTTTAGCCAAAAGGAAACCTGCGATAGGATTACAGTCATGAAGCAAGGCATGTAGGTCTGAATGACAAAGTAGCCGATCTTCCTCTTTAGGTAAAAGTGAGCCATCATCACGGTGTATTGACCTGTGGAAAACAGCAGAAATGAGCATTTTAGTTATTTTAGTTAGTCAATTCAGTATTTTAAAGAAAATAACATGGAGTAAAACTGAGCAAAAACTTGTAAACAACACAAAGAAAAGTGGCATTTATATTTAAAATTCTCTTTTATTTGGAAACACAAAACAAAAAAACTAATAAACCAAAAAAAAAACTTTTTGCACTTTTTGGCCACTTGGGGGCACTGCAACCTGTCAGTGCAACACTTTTAGGATAAACAGTTGCATTAACTTTCCATCTGAAGTCATGTTATTGGCCACCTGAGAATGCTGGTCCAACCTCCAGTCTTCTTTTAGCTTTTGTTCTGGTCTCCACTAACTTTGGTTCTATCTACCACAGCTGAACCACTGCCGGCCAGAGGTTCCTAACACATAGTTTATAAATACATTTTTCTCACATGTATGTTAGGAGTTACTTGCCTCGGGTATCACGTCTGACCCATTAATCTCTGAGACCTTTTATCTTTCCTGAAACATGTGGCCTGTGAGCAGTTGCTACATCGTCACTTTGCACTCTGTGCTCTACATCAAACCACCCGACAATGCCCTGGCCATCATCCAAATGTGTGAATTCAATTATTTAAAGAAAAAAGTTTGTGGGGAACTCATCATATCTCGTTAACCAACTGAAGATTGCATTTGAAGGATTTTTTTTTCCAAAAATCCTGTTGAGCCATGGAGTCTGATAAACTATGGAAAATCCACAGATGACTGCTGCTTTCTCCTGGCAAAATCCGATTTTTCTGTCTCACTAATCCCTTGTCACAATCTGCATCCTGTATATCTCTCTCTCGCTTCCTCCCTCTCTCTCTCTCTTTCTATGTGCATGCATGCGTGTGTGTGTGTGTGTGTCTGTGTGTGACAGACAGTCCATCCCATTCTGTCAGGCCAGGCCTTTGATTGGGGACGTGCATCCTTGCCTTGCCTGAGCGAGAACACTAAAACAGACCTGGATCAGCGGTGATTACAAGCAGGTGCACAGATGACTGAAGCAGAGGGGGGCTGAGAGGGACCGCAGGAAAGTTTGTGAGATGCAACAACGAGCATCATGTTCTTAATGAAAAGGGCACCTGTGCTGCCTTCGCTCCGAGAACTAGCAGCGAGCAGCCCTGCTCCGTGGTGGCACGGCCGGGCGAACCCCGCTCTGATCTGACCGCCTGCTGGGATTGGAAGTGGATGGAAATCTCCGAGGCGTGAAAAAATGCAGTTGTGGTGGATTTTACTGTTTGGTTTTTGGAGTGTCTGTGGAGAACTGCCGTTCATAGCGGAGAACAACGCAGCTATGTTGGTCAACTGGTGAGTACATTTCCAAACCATCTGTTGAGCTTTGCCGCTTTTAATTGTAACCCGGTGTCTTTAACCAAGTGAAATCACAAGTTTTCTCAGTTCAGCTCCTGCGTCTATTCTCACATCATCCTCAGCTTAGCCTGTGAGGTCAAAGGTCATGTCAGTGTGAGCACCTTGCTGAGCTATTCTTGGCTTGTTAAAGAGGGCTTGTACCCCAGATTAGTGATACTAATTAAGGACACGATGGCTTTGTGTGTCTGCCCTCTTTAACCAGTCTGAGCTGTAGGGGTGTGTAAAGACAGAATTGCTGTCTATGGCAGAATCTCATCGGCTTCTGAGTCTGGGTCTTCCTCCTGTGTGAGCATGGCTGGGTTATTCTTTTTACCGTGTAAGAAGCATGTGACGTACCTCTCGACAAATGTTCACTTCTCATACACCAGCCAGCGTAAACACCGGCTTGCCCCGGCAGATACGGGATTAAGATAGCTATTTCTGTATACATCACACTATAGGAACTCCTCTGTGACAGACTCTCCACCAACAAGCAGTAGAATTGTATTATTGTACTTCTTTACATAACAGAATTAAGCAGATGCCATTTGCCCCCTACCCCACATGCCTCCGCTCCAGCAGCCAATCCCTGTGCTGTGACGTCACTTAGTAAAAGCACAACTGATGGGCCTGCAAACGGATTAACCCTACAGACCCAATGGCTCAGACCACGGATAAGTGATTTTTTCACCCCCCCTTCCCAGCACCATCCTATCTCTTCTCTTTGCAGAGACAGCTGGCTATGTGTGGGAGGCATCCTCAAATCCTCGTGATTCATTCATTGTCTCTATCCTGCTTGATTTGAAAACATTTTCTTCACACAATATCTTTGGAACACTGTAATAACATGGATAATAGGGTGGAAGTGAGGGCTTAACACAGCCTGAAGCTGCTGTATGACCGCTGCAGTAAGAAGGGAAATAACGGAGAGAGCTAAGACGTAAGAGGTCATGTGTGTGATGCTGTGGGATGGTTCATCTGTAATCTGAGTCCATTTACTCTTCACTTTACCTCGGCTGGTGTAGATGTCCTCTGTGCCTGCGTCCTGACCAATCAGGTGATACTGGTTGAGCCGGGACCCTTCCTCCGCAACCACCACCGAGTCAGCCGCTCCCTCGGTCCACCTGTAAACCACCTCCGAGACTGGATAAGCATCTACGAAAACAAAACACAAGTCTTTTAAAACTTTGTTTCAATTTTATTTGGATTTATATCAGGAAGTAATTTTATCCAGTTTCATTAACCGCCATGTTCACAGTTGCTTTCAGGCAAACAAAAAAGGACAGAAAAAACACTACAAACTTTTAAAACACCATGTAAAGGACTTTTCAACGCCTACTCATGTCAGATTAGGCGTTGAACACAATACTTACTGTTCATCAAAGAAAATAGAACTTATCTGATCTGCCTGGACTCATTTTTTATTACATCGCAAAAATATTCCTGAGAAACAGTCCAATAACTAATATCACTCTTTGCTTCAGGAACAATTTTTTAAAATAACATAAACACCGATAATGTCTATGTCCAGATTTGACCTTTAACCTTCTACATAAACTCCCCGAGTCTTCCAGTTTTATAATAACTGCTGAATGAATTCTTGAGTTATGATCAAAAACATGATTTGTTTAAAATGTGGACACACGGTTGAACTCATTAACTGCAGTTAAAGAGTGTGTTCATTCTCTGCAGCTTTGTGGAGACTCGATTAAAGACATCGTGATGTTGCTCACTGGTTTTGGAGCTCCACATTCTGAAGCCTCGGTGCTAATATTTTGGCCATGGTGTTCTTTCGGCAGCAGAAAGTGGCCAAGGTTGGGTACAGAGTGTATAGGAGCGCCACAAAGACACGAATACCTGCTAATTAATGCTCAGTAGTAAGTAAGTAAATAAAATCCTAGAATTCAGTCACCAAAACTGGAGACTTTTTGGACCTGCATTAAACAGTACAGCAGCGTTTTTACTGGTCAGAATATTATATTAAAAATGTCCCAAAAGGCTCAAACACAAAGCACAAACAGTTCAGGGACTGTGATTAGCTGAGGTGAAGCCAAACAGACTGTTACCAGGTGCATGTCTTTGTAGCAGCCTGTAATAATGCTTACTCATGTCTAATATTTTAGCTTGTTTTAAACACGGCACTCTGAATATCTGTAATAAACAATAAAACTACCAGCAGTGATATCGCTGAGGTGAGACATCTGCATGATTACTAATCTCCAAACCTCATTACAGAAACTACCTTTATGTTTCCAACATCATTTATATTTCTTTAATTTCATGAATAAAAGGAACTCTGAAGCATGTAAGCGTGAGAGTAGCACAGCTGTTTCAGTGGGTCTGTCATTAACTTTAGTTTGACTTCCTTCTGCTTCCTCCTTCCTGTCTGTCAAAGTGGAAAACGCTGAAGTGACTGACTGTTTCTGACGCTTGCAGAAAGGATTCGAATATATTATTAGAACAAAAATAAACCGTCTGCTGAATGAATGTCATTTCATGGATCAAACAGCACACTGTGCAAGATGCACACACACTCGCTCACATGAGCCTGACCCCCCCCCCCAAAAAAAAAACAAAAACAAAAAAAAAGAACTAATGCCACACGAGTCGTCCACCCACGGTGCATGTTCACAATATTATTTTGTGTCCCCTGTGAGCTTTTACTTCCTGTCAAGCAAAGATGAGTTTGATAAATGACATGTTACATGAATGAAATTATGTAAGAGCTGCATTTTTAGTCACGTCAGTGTTCAGGTACAGGTGCTGTTTAATAGGAAAAGCAGAAAAAAGTTCCAACAGACTAGCAAATGCTAACTTACTGAGTATGATCCAGAAATCCAAAATGTGCCGCGAATATCCAGCAGTGTTCATGCAGATGCACTAAAACGTCCCCATTCCCTGGATTTTGAGTTCATAGTTCCTTTCTTTTTGAGAATGATTTATGTGATTTATGGACTCTTTATGAATTCTTCATTCTTCTTTGCTTTAAGTTGATCTCTTTGTGTTTTTATATGTTGAGTCTTTACTCCTTGTCAGGCTTATTTACCAATGATTTTGTGGAGTTTGTTTTTAGTTAGCTTCCTCTCTCTTTCTCCTCGCTCTTTTGTATCTTATGTCCAAATTTGCTTCGTTTTTGTTTTCTTAACTAGTTTCAGCTGTGTCTTTTTACCTCTGGTGTATGTACAGCTTCAGTCTGAGTCAGCTTGTCTGTTTGTCTTCCTTATAGTTGCACCTCCATTTGTTTTGCTACTATCTGAAAATCCTTAAATTTTGTTTTCTATTCATTGACGAATGAGTGTCAAAAGCTACACTTTCAAAACGTTTTTCTTAATTTATCATGAAAGTGTCCTCATGATGGAAGTCAGTTAGTTAGCTAAAATAGTGATAAAACTAGAGCTCTTTGAAAGAAAACAAAACACTGAAGGAAAAGTCACCAGTGTGACTTCATTACACAGAGATTAAGTTGAAGTCACTGTCAAGAGCTTGTGTGTGGCTCTAACATAATCGCCCTGATGTTATATGTGGCACAGTGAGGGGGATTGCTGTGACACGTCAGACTCTGTAGCAGGGGTGTAATTTCCAGGGGGGTTAGGGGGGTTATGACCCCCCCAATAATAAGAACCAACCAATATAATCCCCCTAATAAAATTCTGAATTATCTTGCATAAATAGGCTGTTGATTTTCTTTACTCAATTTTGTTATTACCAGCAAAATAGTTGGATGTTTAATCATCTGGGAATTTACCCAGATTTATTTATTTATTTAGACAGAGCTCTTGACCCCAATGTTCAGCACAAAGTTACGCCGATGCTCCGTAGGATAGTAACCTTCCTTTTGCTGCCGCTGCCTCTTCATTCTCATGCACTTCAAAGTCAATCTTTCATTCACAGCTTCGTTTTAGAAACAAGCGAACTCTGCAAAACACGAAGGCGGCAATCCCACACACTTGTGCTGAAGTACAAACTCCACACGTACTGTACAGTAGATGCATCTGTGTGTCTTTCTCTCTGAATTGTACTGCAGTGCAGAATCCAATCTAACAGTATTGCACTAATCCAGCAACTGTGGTGTTAGAAGACTTCACTGCAATTTAGATTGACCCCAGTCAATCAGGCTGTGGATTATCGTCTTAAAGACGCTCCGTGTTGCCTCAAACGAATCTTTGTAGATCCGAGCCACAGAATGCATTATGCACTGCACCTACTGTAACACTTCACCCACACTTAAACAGTTCAGAGAGCTTTGTCTGTAGATCGAGGCTTAAACACTTGTTGGGAGACAAAAGACCTTTATATAATGACTAAGCCATTCAGTGCTCTAAAATAGAAAAAATGAACTTTAAGCCAGTGTCATCACAGACTGAGGGTCACATATGGCACTTTGCTCCAAACTGCTTTCTGCACAGGCTGAAAAGGAGTCTGTGCTTTTTTTTAGAGAGTTTCTTCAAATTCAAACCAGATTTAGAAACAACAGTCAAACCGTCGCTGTTTTCCATCCTGCAGGTATGAAGACTGTCACCTATTTCAAAACACTGGCCTCAGAGTTCTCATGAAACTGGAGAAAAAGCCCAAGATACCGTAGATCACAATGGTTATGAGTCTGAAAGAGGTCGCTGCTTTAGACTAAAAGTATTCTTGAAAATAAAGTTAAGCCACAAATTGTCCTCTTTTACACTCTTTCCAGTCTTCAGGCTAATGGTAATTCCCCAAATCAAACTACACTGCAGTCTGGAAACTCTAAATAGCACTTTTTGCATATTGGCTTTCTTAATTAAAACTTACCCTTTTCTTTTTTCATAAATCTTTGTGATTGAGTTCCAGTTTCTTTGTTTGTATCTGCTATTTACTAGAACTTACTCACTCTCGGAGCCTCAAGTGGGCGTTCGAGGAACTGCAGATTTTAGCTTTTTTTTTTTTCTTTTTCTTTTTTTTTTTTTAGCCCCAGAGGGTGTTGGTTGTTTACAGCAGCGTACTTTAAAGGTCAGTGTGAACAAATCTGAGAAAATGTGAATCAAAACCACAAACCTTACCGCTCATCACAGTCGGCTAACAAGCTCAAACACGCAGAAACTTCATCTGTAAAACATCTTTACATACAGGAAGTCACTGTACATGTGGCCCATAAAGCAACCAGTGTACTTCAGACATGCCTGAGAAAATGAGAGAGACTCAAAGGGTTGATAGTACCCATTACCACTCAGGCGGGTGGTGGCGAGGCCACTAGTCGTGTGTGAGGCTGAACCGGATGTCTTAACTGTGTTTGGGATGCCTTTGGCGTGTGGAGCATTTTGAATACAATATTCTGGCTCGTTGCAGTGGACCAAACAGTTTGCGGCATAATACGTGTAACAGCTAGTTTGATATTTATGATATGTTGGTGGAATTTTTGTTAACCAGTGTCAGTCCATGTGCTGGAGCAGATGAGCTGGTCTCTAACCTTTTTTATAAAAAGGCAAAAGTTAAGTATATTTGAAGCATAGGAGATTTCTTTATTAAAAGACCCAAACATTGAGATGCTTCTGCATAGACTGCAGTGTTAATGGGAGCTGTACATCACAGTAATAGAATCAGGCCTACGTCTGTCTAAAACCTATACAAAAACACGTGGACATATAAATACATTTATTAGTAACCAAATTAAAAACACCCTTTTCAAAGGTTTTTGTCATATTTTCAGTTCAACAGTAATTCTGTCCCCTGTTTCAGTCCTGCTAGTGTTTTCTGCCCATCATTAAGTGCAAAAAAGAGACAAATGGAAGTAAGAAATCATCCTGATAAACGGGGTTTGTGTGCATATATCTGAACATGGAGCACTTCTATTTATGACCCAGAGTGCAATCTAAAATTAGAAAAAAACAGCCTTTCAGACTGAGTAAGAATGTCCGTCTTATTTTGTTTTGTATTTGCATTTCGGTTCATTTACAGGTGCATGAATGATCTGAGCAATTACTTCAGCTGTGAAAAATTGAGACACCGGCAAGAACACAACTCCAGATTAGCATTTTCCCATGCTAACACTCAAACATCAGGACAGAATAGTGTCGCAAGAGTCCAGCATGCTAGCGTGCCATGTTAGACTTTTTCTTGTATTATGATGTTTTTTAACAGCGTTTTTACAGAGGTACAAATAAATCTATGTAAATTCAGGCAAAAAGAAACCATCTGTTGTGGCGAGTGAATTCTAATTAAGGCAGTACGACAGTTGGCACACAGACTGAGATTGTGAATCGACTGCTGTAGATAAAAAATTCACCAGAATCGTCGGCTCTTTTCAAAAGTTGGTTTGGAAATTTGGAAGTCGGATGTAAGGAGGTACACTAAATATGAAGCAACGAGGAGGAGCGTAGTAGCTTAAGTAACAAGATGATAAGAGAATCAAAGAGACTACAGTTGTAATGTGACTAAAACAAATTAAGACATATGGTCACGTGGGCACCAGTGTGACCACAAAACAAGACCTGCGTGTTGCTCTGGTGTATTTACATCAGGTAAAGGCTTTCTGTGCATCACACACTTCCCTTAAATTGTGTCACAGCGATGAGCGACAGCCGGCACACAGACACTGATGGTTGTACAGTTCAGTCCATGAAAGGTGATTAACACAACAGCAAAGGAAAGGTCTACTGTAGCTTTGAAAGCCTTGAGCTCACGGGTGAGTGCTGTCCATTAGGTCAGAGGATTAGCTTGGGTTAATGGAGTTGGAGAAAACAGGATGTATCGCACGGTAACTTTTACAGCTCACAGCCTCACGTAGATGTTTTCTCTCCAATTACGGTTTAAAAAGTTAGTTTTAGGATGGCAACCTTTGTCTTTTTTCACCTTCATCACGATAGATCACAACTTAGCACAGCTGCTTAAACCAGCTACAGAAATACATACTCCAGCCACACTTCCATCACTGCTTTTGTTGAGCTTAATTACTTGTGTTATTTGGACAGTTTGGAAGGATTTCCACTTATTTTATTTTTGTAGTTAATACTGATGGTAAATACAGCAGCAACTGCTGCTGTATTTAAACTTACATAATTAATTTAAAGTGGCGCTTTTATGCATTTCCTTATTTCCTGACATAAATCTTCTGTTCCAGTGGACACTGGCATTATAAAAAGGCCAAAGTTTCAAACAATGAGCTCAGTATATGCACACAAAACCCCTGTGAGCCCAAAGCTCCTCCTGCCGACTGATTTCAGTTCACTCAGTTCATCACAGGTTTTATTCTCTTGGATCTGTGTGATGTCAGTGAGAGTAGATACATGGCCACAGCTTTGGTTGTGAGCACAGAACTCCCCCTTACTTTCTGTTTTAACCTGCTGTTTATGAATGAGAGCCAATCAGAGCAAAGCTGGCTTGCCTTAGAATGGAGAGGAGGGGTATCACTAAGGTCCACTTTGATATGAGTATGAGGACCTTGATCTGTGAATCATACAAAATTAAAAATATGGAGCTAAAAATGAGAAGAACAACTCTGTGAGGAGGTTTTGATTGTCAGGGATCCCTGATGGACTTCAAGTAGAGTTCATCAACATCACAGCAGTTATTCTCTTAATTAGCTGCTGTGATTATCCCTGCACCTGGTTTCACCTGCCAGTAAGGTGACCAAAGTAGCTGTGGGAGCAGCTAAGTGTCAGCGTGCGGCAAGCGCGCTCATGAGGACTGCGATCACTACGTCACGTCAGTGGCAGGGAAAACCTCAAATGCTAATCTGAAGCTTACAGAACAGGAGCTCCCCAGATATTTTTGGACCACTCAAGCCGTGTGAGACAAGCTGACTAACACAGAAGTCACATGGAAGGTGGTTCATGTGCAAGGTGTACGCTCAGATTTCTAAGGTTACCTTGGTGGTAAATTTAGATTTGGCGTGTGTGTGTATGTCTCTAGCTTCATCCAGTGTGTGTGCATGTAGGGTAGCTGTTTCAGAAATTTCCCATTAAATGTAGCCGAGCCAGTGAAGGATGCAGAGGAGCAGCCCTGACATGTTGATTAATGGCTTCATCAGGAGGAGTGTGTCAGTGTCTACATGGCTCTCCTGCACTGCCGCAACAATAGCTTTACACCTGAGGGACACGGCCTGTCAAACGCACTAACGTTCATCGGTCCCTATGCCCTCTGCATGGAGAAAGACACTGAAACCGATGCCATGTCAAAACTACATGCTGCTTTTCTTTCTGGTGTACTCATTTTTTGAAAGGTTTGCTAACTATTTTAACACTTGTGCATGACTCTAGTTCCGGATGCTGACATAAAACATTTACATCACACCTTTTCCTGCATTATTAAACACTCATTATGTGCAGTGGGCATTTGCTTGAAGGTGCATTTACTCACAGCTTCCAAATTTAAGGGGACAAGCATGAGCATCCATTGGAAAGTCCTCCAGCTGCATGGGACACTCAGCAGAGATGGTAAGCCTGAAAGAAAAAGGCACAAAATGAACTCACTGTGCAAACTGAGACATCATTATCATGATCACCTCGTTCACAATTAAACACAACCCCTTATTATAAATTGTGTTTAATGTTGTAAACAGCCATTTATAAACAGAAATCTCCCTTTGTCTTCATTAGTGTCTCAAATAATTAACAGTAGAGCGAAAAGCAATTTTCCCAGTGTAGAGCAAAAAGCATCTGAACCAGCAGAGGGACCCGTGATGAGCTTTGGTCTGTGGAGAAAGGATGCCACCTGTCTGTGGGAATACAATAATGCACAAATGAAGCTTCAGTGGAAATAAAAACGGGGAAACAAATGAGCTCATGTTGGATCTAAAGTGTGAACACAGCTCAGCCACACAGGCGGCCAATGGGCCACCAGGTCTTATATAACACTGCCATCTGCTGGTCACATGGAGAACAATGAGAGCTGTTATTCAAATGAATGCACCATGGTAACAGGACGTGCTATATTTCACTGGGATGACATATTTTCTATTTCAGTATACAAATCCTGTGATCATTCATATAACATATGAATATAATGTTTGTTTGTTTTGCTTGTTTGTTTGTTTGCAGCCACAGTGCAGGAGCTTCCCTTGTGTTGGTGTAGTTTCTTTCAGTTAATCACGTGCCTCATTGTACAGACCAGCAGTCATTCACCTCCCAGTTGTCTTGTTAATTAACTTACTCGGATCCTTCAGGCAGCTTTTACTTTGGATTTCTTGTGTACATTCACTTTGTTTCTACTTTTGTATTTGGGGGCATTGTTTCACGTTTCTTGTTTGTAGTCTAGTTGTGACCATTTAGGAAAGTTTACTAAACTTTGCCCCACGGCTGCTCCTGATCTGCTTGCCTTCATTTGTATGACCCAAACGTTGGATTTGCTCTCTCTGCCTCTGGTGTATTTTTGTCTTACTTGGTGATCATTACAATTCCAGGTGTGGTTCTGCCTCTCACGTTGATTTAAATAATGGATCTGAGTAGGTTTTCCACCAAGAATACCTCACAAACAGGGCCGTCAACCTCTGTTAAGTTTATGTATCACATTCAGTCCACTTGATCTGTGCAACCATTTCAAATATCAAATTTTTCCCTTTCTTGAGTAAAAATGTGTGAGCACACTCTGAAAATACTCACATTTAATGAACCCCTCTTTTATGAAACAGATGATCAGTCTGCTGCGAGTACATGTACAATTTATCGCTCATAGTTGATCTTCTGAGGTGTCAAACCTCCACAAATCTAAGGAATTATATATCTAAAAAACAACATGACTTTATGACTCAAACAACACACTGAAATCTACAGATGTGAATGTCCATATATTTTATATCAGTGCTGATATTATTTAAAACGTGCTTATTAATCAAATTAAAATAACATATTTTTATATTGTTATATAATATTACTTTTATTTCAGTTTTATACTTTGACAGTTGTGCATTAAACATTGTAACATAATGCAAAGTCTTGTTTCAAACGTGCAACGACACCTCGGTCTTGTTGTGCTGAGCAAACTGACGGCAGACAAAACTAAAGAAGATATTTCTGCAATATTTTGAAGTTACTGCAGTTACTTTTAGAGTACAATATTAAATTAAAGTTCATTTTATTTTTTCCTCAAAGTTAGTTTTTAGTTTTGCCACCAGTTTTTTTTCGCAGCAAACATTAGTTTTGAGTTTTAGTTGACTGTCATAATCCTGCACAGAAGAAGGATTTCTTCATTTTGAACCACATCTGCTGTCTCGGCTGTTTTGTGTGAATAAAATCCACACGGCACAGTGCACGAGCCTCGATGTGTGAGAGAGAATCAAAGATGAATACAGATAAGCTTGGGATTCACTGAATATATCACAGAGCAAATTATACTTTATAAAAATGTGTCACTGCTCGCTGTCCTATTCAGTGTCTGAATAGGACCCCCTAGTGGTGATTGGGTTACATCGTTACAGCCGATTATCTGACTGGAGGAGTTGAATTCAGGTTTTGGAAAATATATAAAATATATGTACATTAAAATTAAAATTAGTTTTTTAAACATATTTGTCTGATGGTTGAATCAACTTTACATTTTCAAAAAAATTGAATTTTTTTGGCAATTATTGCATATTTCAGGGTTCAGGGGGTTAAAATGTGCCATCATAAATGAGTAAAAATAAAAGCTGATATCCGCCCCACTCATGTGTTAGCTGTGCTTTGCAGGGCTCTTGTCTGAGCAGCACTAATATCCACAGAGGGACTTCAGAGCAAATGGTCAGCTCTGACTGGCTTTAGTTAGTCAAATACATACAGAAGTTAATAAATCATACTGACCAATAAAAAGAGTGCAGGTAAATTACCAGATGATTAAAAGGATGACTGATGCTATTCACTATGTTATTTCACTGAGGTCCATGTTATTGGATTATTAGGAAATTATTGCAGTGTGTTTTGGGGCATATTGTGCATATTGTGGCATTGCACTGTCTGGAAGGAACCTTCATGTTTCTCTAAGGGATCTTTTCATGCTATAGCAGCTGGGGCACTGCACACTGCAGAACGACGAACGCAGGAGAGGAGAGTAAGACATGGCTAAAATGTTTCACTAATAACCTCGTTCCCAGAACACAAATGCATTAATGGGCCGCCGTGAACTCGTTTCTAATGGCTCGTAGCGTTGGAAAATGTGCTGTAGATTTGTAGCAATTTCAAAGTAAGACGATCGATAATGATTTTTGACACGCAGCCATGTCCATTTCCTCAAACTTCCTTTGTTAATATTTGATTTGCAGGATTTATTGACCTGATAAGATGATGACGCAGCACTGAAATGAAAGTGGATGTAAATGAGATGGTTCTATCTAGAATACATTTCTTTCCACAGCACAAAGTCTAATGTATTATGCATCCATAAGCCATTCTCTGAGCTAATAATGAGTGGATTAGCATTTATGCAGAAAAAAAAAGTCTCTTTCCAGTTGTTAAGGCGGCACAAACTGAGAACAAGACACATTCTTGAACTGTATGCATCCTTTGAAGGAGCCAGAACATGTGATATCTGGGCTGCGAACAGCTCGTGCTGTTTTCAAAGTAAAGCTTTCTGTGACGTGGTGACAGAGTTAGTTAATAGTAGAGGAGAGAACAGAGCGCTGGGTCAAAGCAAACATTTCCAGTTCCCCTGACCTCCAGTTTACAGTGTGAGGACAACATGATGACGCATCAATGCACCACTGAGACACAGAGTATAAATGTGTAGGCTGTATTAGAGCAGCGGGGGTCTTAAAAACCATTACCAAAGGAATATTGCAGACAGATGGAGGTTTCAGTCATCTCTCCAGGTTTAATTGGATTATACAATATCTTTAAACATGGCTAGCCAGCTCTTATGAGTCAAGGTTTGTAATGTAAGACTGGCTGAAAAAGAAACGCTTTCAGTTCAAGCTGGATAAAACGTTTGCTTACCTCATGGTGTAGAGAAGAGTCCCATCATCCTTCAGCCGCAGCAGCTTGTTAGGTGTAGTCATATTATGTGCAATGGACTTTTTCCCGTTGAGGAAGAAGGTGTCAGGGGTCCAGATGTTGCTGGCTAGAAGATTATTCAGGGCAAGCATTTCCATCGGGCCTTTGAAGCAAAGTCGCTCATCCTTCCAGCTTTGGCGGAAGAATACATCGATGGTGTATTCCTGCAGGAAAACAGCTCAGACCCATGAATATGAGAGAAGTCACGTGCTCAGTCATGAAATTGTCTGTTTCTCCTACAATAGTTCACAGTTCTTACAGGAATTGGTACATTTTGTTCATATAATTTGTGAGTTTTTCACTCCTTTTTGCATAAAAATGACTAAAAACTGTGATTAGAAGATTATGGAATATTTGTTTCAGATAAAGGAAACTGTATTTGGCATGAGAAACACAAACAAAGCCAATAAAAAGTCATCCTTTGTAAAATATAAGAGAGTTATATGTGATCGCACTCGGGCATTGTAGGAGCTCGCTCATTTGAGGGTTAAGAAGGAGCAGCAGAGTGATGAGTGAAATCTAACATCATGCAGCTTAGGTTCAGGTGTGATCCCTTCACCAAGCTGAATGCGTGATCATTGCCTTTTATTGGTGTGTTCAACAACATTATGCAAAAACCAAGCCATATTTCCTGAGTCGTGGTTAAGAGGTGAAACATGGCAAAATTAAAATCCGTTCAATTTTGGCACAGTTTGGATCACTTTCTTCAAACCTGTGGAACGGGGCGCTAAAAGAAGGCATGTTTTCAGAGTAGACTTGTAATTTCTGTAATTAAAGTTCTGATTAGGCCAGGTTTTTAACTTAAAATATGTATGCATTTAGTGTATTTCAGTGTGATTATTACAGAGAGGACCGTATTATAGGTTCTTACCATTTCGGTGTCAGAGACCGGACCAAAGCTGGTGACAAAGATGTTGGTTTTGATCTCTGTCACCTTCTCTGTAAGAAAACACAGTGATTCTCCAGAGCAGACATCAGCATCCACAACATCATCTGGTCTAAATCTGAGGGACTAGGTTCTTGCCTCTTTGGGCAGAGATTGAAGTTAACAGGCTAAATCTCGAATTTCATTTTATCTGAAAAACTAATCCAGTGTGACATTTGGGTTTGTAAAATTTAGGTTCTTCCACAAAAAAAATAAAAAATAAAAATAAAATAAAAAATGCATATCGTGGATTATTTGATGAGGTGACTGCAGTCCATCCTTAAAAAAGTCACTTCAATCTCTGCTTTATTTAACACTGTTTAAGCCATGCTCAGATTTTGATGCCTGCATATTGTTCAGTAATTAATGCATGACACCTTTGAAGCTGGGCCAATGAGCATTCTCTATATTTTAATCTTTATATGTTTATACATGAGATCTCTAATCATACCAGATTTTTTTTTCAGTTTGATAAATATAATTTATGGGAACTTAACTTTACAGTCGCTGCCGAACAAAGGACCCGCCTTCCAACCAGAGATAAAGTGGTTCTCTCAAGGTCACAGCAGCACGCTGCATACTTCAGCGGATGTTCACAGTGCCATTAAATCATACTTAGCTGAGGTCATAACAGCTCGTCATGTGTCTCATGAATACAGACTAATTTTGTGGGCCGAGCAGAAGGCAGATGTTGCAGTGCGGAGCATTTTTTCTCTGATGGGAGAAAATTTGTGTCGAGCTTTAAACATTCGCTGGGCTTACCTCCCAATCCGGGCCGGAGTCTGTTGTCATAACCATCCAGAAGTCCGTCCAGGATGCGCGTGAAGATGGTAATATTGTCATTTAATTCTGCCTCTTTTGGAGTTATCTCCTGGGAGAAGCTGGAGGAAACACAGAAACAGAAAGCTGATCCTGGACACGGGTGGATTAGAAAAAAAGGATGTCATATAAACACCTTTAACTTTCTGTAAAATTATTTAAAAATATTGCACAATCAATTCATATTTATTAAGCAATGAGCTGTGAAAAATGTGCCATTACAGTGTGCTAACATTAAGAGTCAGTTCCTTACCTCAGACGGCAGGTGATGCTCACAAGCAAGACACAGAACCACAGACGCCTCATTGCAAAGCTGCAGCACATTCCATCGCCCATTCCTGAAAACACACACATGCTGTAGTTTAAAACTGGAATACCTTTTTTTATTATTACTGCCAAGGCTAACTCTTAGATCAAAATAATCAGAATTTAGTTCAGTTTGAGAGCTTTTGAGATGTGACCTTGTTGGCACATCATGTTGCCTTTTTTGGCAGAGGAAACTAAGTCAAATATTAGATGATCTGCACACTGTCCCCCAGAAACTCTGCACTCACTCCAAGCCTATGGGTTCAATAAATCTTTAACAGCTCCACTACAGAAAATGTGTGACAGGATCAATTCAGCATCTCGCAGCGCAGTGGCCATCAGCCTTCCTAAACACTAGGCAACATCTGTAAGACATGCAGATGTTCAGACCCTCAGCGGAGGTGTGACAAGAAAAAATGAAAAGCTGATAAAAATCCAAGATACAGTACAGCTTTCACGGCTCAGACATGCAAACAGTGAGTTCCTTCTTTGTTGGAGCCCCTCTACACCCACCCATCTCACTGCAAAAGCCTCTGTTCCAAGGACTGGCGCTGTGTGAGCTCTGCTGCGTGTATATCCAGGTGAAATGCCTCCACCTGTGCTGCATCTACAAGATTCCTTTCTGCACCGCAGCTGGACTCTTTTAACCCGTGTCTGTGTTGCTGTGACTCTAGGCACTCTTCATTGAATCATCTGAACTCGGACACAGATCTCTACAAGCTGATTAAACTCCCGTGAGGAGGACGGTGTCTGCGGGTCCTCCGTAATCAGCAGCAGCATCAGCAGCAGACCTCGGGGATACTCTTTTCTAGCCTGTTCACTAATCCGTGCTACTACATCTCATACTGTAGTGGCCTAAAATAACGCGGTGC
This sequence comes from Oreochromis aureus, assembly GCF_013358895.1. Classification (NCBI taxonomy): domain Eukaryota; kingdom Metazoa; phylum Chordata; class Actinopteri; order Cichliformes; family Cichlidae; genus Oreochromis; species Oreochromis aureus. Next base: position 33,751,174 of record NC_052963.1, on the reverse strand, counting down.
TGCACAGGAGCCGAGACGCAGTTACCAAAGCTTACCACACAAGACGATGCGCAGTCAAACTTCTCCGCAGGTCTCTCACACACACGCAGACTGCACTGTTCACAATTTGGCATCAATTCCTAAGGCCGCCACCTCCATCCGCGCACAATAACTGTATGTTGGAAAGAGAGAGGAAGAAGATGTGGACTGATTTCACTGTCAGCGAGCTTTATTTCTCCCCAGAGCGATTAAAAGGTTGGCAGCGAAAAAATAAAGGCTTCCCAACACTTGTGCTGACTGACCATCCTTTAGTTTGGTCTCCGAGGAGCCGCGAGCACAAAGCCAGCTTAGCAAAAAATCCAATAGTGTATCCAAAGGAAAAGCTGAGTGCAAATGTAGAGTTTGGTGCGAAATGAGCAGGCGAGCGTGCAGAGAAGCGGGAGGATGTGTGGCCAGTGAGCGGAGCGGAGGAGAGATGCTGTAGAGGGATGAGAGACGGAGAGGGGAGGGAGGGGGAGGTGGCAGAGGGAGGCAAAAAAGAGGCAAGAATCAAAGTGTCCGTAGTAATAATCCACAGCATGAGAGCCATCTCAGCAATATTAGCCGTAAAAGCTTTACTTATTTAATGTGAGGTAAAAGCTACACAAACAGAAGTGGCTTATTTTCATTTCAGCGCTGTTCTATTGTTTTAACAGGCAGCTGCACTCATGGTATACTGCACTGATCTACTGCTCCCCTCCAGTGCTCTAGTGTATTTGCAAGCTACAAATTATTTTTATTTTATCAACATTCAGTGACATCTACCGTATCCACTGTATATAGACTGTATTAAAAAGAATGATGCATCTACTTCCAATGTATGTATTTAAAAGGGACAATGCAGTTCAACATAGTTCCAATATAGAGCATGAAACGCATGTGCTGCACATCACAGTTTATAGCTATTGCTCATTTCCAACCCTTGTCCCTTATTGTACATACTACATTTATACTATGTTACAACATTTAGTTACATAAAACCGTACTATATCATCAATATAATATAAAACTATCAAAAATTCGCAGTGTAAGATACACTATAAAAACAGAGAAAAGGTTTGTTTTTTTCCGAGTCTGAACAGTAAAGCTGAAGCCCCATGTTTCAAAAGGCCAGCAGAGGGCGACTCTTTTTGGTTCGGCTGTAGAAGTCTTTGTGAACAAAGAGCCTACTGCTATCAAAATCTGACCCAAGTAAAGACTTTCCAGATGAGTTTATGTTTTCAGTCACTATTTCCATATTTTATTAATTACAATAAGATTTTCACTTTGTAAATTATGGCCCCAGTTAGAGTGAAAAAGAGCAAACAACCTAACTCTCCTTTAGAGACGACACTTTTTGATAAGTTGTCTATACTTTCAAAAAAAAAAAAAAAAACTAATTTCCTCACAAAGTTAAATAGCCTCATTAAGAAGACTAGTTTATTTTGTATGCACAGAAGCTAAATTTAGTGTCAATTTCTGTGCCCCATATACTAAAAATCAGATTCGAGTTAATAAATGAAACAAGTTAAAGACACAAATGAGTGAAACAGAAAGTAGAGATACTCTAATATAAAAACTAGTAAAAATGGATTGAAATCCACGCAGTATGGCTCAGTTTCACAGTCATCACATCATGGTTACAGTCAACATGCTCACCTGAAGGCTTCCTAAAAGGACCTTACTAACCAGGGGGTGACGTCACAGGGGCTGCATCCATCTTTTATATACAGTTTATCACTGTACGGGATGATACTGTGAATTATGAACTGAACAATTGTTTTTGATTTGTCTTGTCAAACAATATTGCTTGAGAATGGCTTGCATGAATTTCCAACAGCTGCAGATACCCTGAGCGTAGAGAAATCAAAGTAATCGTGCAGAAACCTGGAAAACGATGGTGTTGGCCTCAGCCTTGTGTCATGAGTTTCAAAAGCATTACATTGACTGAAAAACATTTGAATGGTACGTTCTGGTGCTGGATACTGATTCAGAAGTCATTTCTTTAATGTTGGATTTTGTGTATTTATGCTTTAGTCGGTTGTGCCTCTCACTAGTGTTTTGTATTAATGGCTCGATTCATGTGCTTTATTGCTTTTCAGTGTGCTTACTTACATGGAGGAGGTAGTGGTTAAAAATGAGCCATTTAGTTTGGACTGATGCTTTCTCCATTTCTCTGAGATTATTGTGGTCCTGACCTAAGTGAGACATTTTAAAAACTAAGTCCCGGTTTGGTGGTTAGTGGTCCAGACTACTTGAAGAGACAACATGTCACTCTGTGCTTCTCAAGGAGGCACAGAGAACCCTCTACGTCAGGAATCTGCATTTATTTCAAAGGGTTAGGGTCAACTCACTTCCAAATGACTCGGTTATTTTAAATTTCACAACACACGTACAAGTAGAAAGAGTGGCTCGTAATACTGCAGCAACAACTGGTACTTGCGTGTTTTTAACAATGTGCAATAAAACAGGATCGGGAACAAATCTCCTGTAGGGACATCGAACGAGTCCGTAAAAGTCACCGTACTCACACGGAAAGTAATCTTTTCTTTTCTGTGTTTGCAGGAATGCTGTTGATGGAAACAAAAAGCTGTATGCCATCTATGATACAAGGTAAGAATCAATCCCTAAACACCGCTTTCTTGAGGGCTGCAACAAAAGGGAAACTTTATTAGAAAAAGTTGCAGAGTGTTCATTCTGAAAAGTGGCAGAAAACCAGAGCGGGTCTCTTGAAATAAATAGGAGAAATCTTTTGGTAGGCGTCCAACTCAAGCACAATCTCATTCCCTGCAGCAGTATTGAACTTCTTCCTCTACGGCAAACGCTGGAGCAGAGAGGAAAAAAAAAAAAAAGAGCTCAGTGAGCATTTTCATGAAATCTTCACTAGAACAACTTAAACTGATTGGCACTCGTGGGGGTGCGAACATTGTTTTCATTAACAAGTAAGGCTGAGTCAGATCTTCTAAAATTAGCATTGAACATTTATATCTCCAACCGGCTTTTACCTTGTAACCAAATCTGGAAAACCTACAAATAAGACAATTAGATCTGCACACTCCACTACTTAAACTTAGCAACAAGCACCGTGTTCAAAAGTGATCGTTTTGGAGTATCAGTAAGTGCTAATGCACAGTACAACATAAGCATTAGCATGTAGTAGCTGCAATAAAAAAAAGCAAGCTTATCAAAGCAGGTAAAGCACAAAATACAGAGGGACTGAGTATTATCAGTTTATTGTTGTAAGCAGCTGGTGGTCATTCTCCACTCAGGTGCTTTTAAATCATTGCAGAAGATGAGGCCGCACCAGTAATAATGACTTGAATTATTTCAATCCAGAACTCTTCAACCTTTTCAAACCTTTATAATCTTCACCAAGTCCAGTTTTTTTCACATTTCTATTAAAAAAACAAAATGAAACTGTGTTGATAAAAATCTGCATAAAAATGGAAATGCACCTTCTGCTAATCAGATAGTTATTAGCTACAATTTTCCAGGTTAGCAAGTGAAACTGTAGCATGTGCATCGATCTTGGTGAAGAAAACTCCATAAACAGTAGAGAGCAGATGACACGGGATCCTATGGCTACGTCCACACTAATGTGTTTTCGCATCTTTTTCTCTCTGTTTTGGCCTCCCGTCCACACTGAGGCGGCGTTTTCGCTCAAGGAAAACACAGCGTTTTTAAAACGCTCTCGAAAACGCATACATTTGAAAATGGTGCTTTCGTGTCGCGGTGTGGACAGCGAAAACTGAGACTTTTTGAAAACGATGACACATTTTAGTCATGTGATGCAGTCATGTGACCAATTAAACTAAGATAGCGGAGGGCATTATACAGCAGTGGTTTTGTTTGCTCTAAATTTTGACAGCCCTATTAAAGATTAATATCAGTCTGTACATGCTCCAGATAGCTTTTCTTCAAATTCTTTAATTCTCACTCGCTTTTGCAACTTTGTACTTTTGTGTTACTCGCAGCAACAACTCCACCTCACTGTTAGTCCATTTAAAAAACTCGCTGCTTTTCCTCAACATTTTGCTGCGATGTTTCAAAGAGCCGGAAAGTAAATAAGCGGCAGACAGAAATGAGGCAGGTCGAATCTTCTTGCGTTTCACGCATCCGCAGTACTGGAACGTAAGCGTTTTCGGCCGTTTCAATGTGAACGCACGACTCTGTGAAAACGACTGAAAATGATAGTGTGGTCGCGGAGCATTTTCAGATGAAAACGCCGTTTTCAAATCTATCTGGGCTAGTGTGGACGTAGCCTATGTTAGGGTGAAAAGTACTCGTGGTGCTGAACTGAACTGTTGCTACCCAGGCGAAGGAAGCAGCTTGGAAAGCAACACCCATGTTGAGAGTTATCGCACCTAGAATTGGACCAATAAATCAACATAAGGTGCTAGAAAGCAGTGGCTCTGTTGTGTGGTGGTTTATGCATTTGCTTGAGAAGTGAAAGGTTTCTAGTTCAAATCCAGCCAGACATCCAAGTCTCATTTTCCGTTGTGTCAGGAAAAGCATAAAACATGCATAGCTATCTGCTGTGTTGATAAGTAACTTTTAGCATCAACAAACATATGCTTTTTTTTTTTTACCTGGTTATGAATGTCTCACCATGCTGTGACCCTGCGTTCCACCAGGGCAGCGCCATAGTTATTTCTGGCATTCATTAAAAATTTGATTAAAAAGAAGAGAACAATCTGACTAACAGACTAGTCTAAAAAAGAGGGAGGAAAAAAAACCCAACAACCCTGCATTCAAAGGGGGAAAAAAATAAAACTGTGAGATTATTCAGTTAAATAAATGGGCAGGGGTCCCCCGACCTCAACACACCCTTCAGCACGCCACTGCGTCTGAGCGCAGCTGGGCCGCCCCAGTCTCCTCTGTCAATAGAACCACTCAAACAAGCTGCTACTGTTAAAACAGACAGTCACGTGCCCTGAAATCATCCCCATGACACTCGCGCGTACTGACATGAAGAGTCATTTTCCAAGCAGCTCTGCCAGGCTGAAGCATGCAGTGTTCTTTAACAATGCGGACCTGTGGATTTCTGCGGTATTTCTATACATTTCTATAGTATTGGGCACTTTGTAGTTTGTGCTAACTGGTGAAAGGCTAGAGGATGGGGATGCTGGGCAGCAGCAGCACGCTGTGTGAGGCTTTCCGGCTCCGCTGCTGTGTCACAGCCAGCGAGCAGCACATCTGGCAGTGAAGTCTGCGCCTCCTGAAGCCGCACAGGCTGACAATGTGGAGGGCGTCTCACCTGGTTTAGGGGGTGTGTGTGAGCACCGCGGCTCACTCTTCATTTAGTCATTTGTCGGTCGCTGGACAGCAGCTGTGCACCCAGACAGCACCCGAGGGATGTGGGGCAGCCAGGGAACAGGTCTGTTGGACGTCCTCTCTGTGCCGCTGGTCGTGGCCGTGATGTGCTGCGCCCAGAGGTGAGTGTGTTTGCGGGGTTAAAAGTCCTGGCATCCGCTTTCAGGAAGACTTATTTATTCTCTTTTTTCAGCGTCAACGAACCGGGGAACATGTCTTTCGTCAAAGAGACAGTGGATAAACTGCTCAAAGGATATGATATCCGTCTTCGGCCAGACTTTGGAGGTATAACTATCACCGTTTCTTTGATGTTTTATGTGATTGAATTGCTCACCCGTAGTTAACTTTATTTTGCTCTATTTTAAGGTCCACCGGTTGCTGTTGGCATGAGTATAGACGTGGCAAGTATAGACATGGTGTCAGAAGTCAACATGGTAAGTATAAGCACACAAATCCTCCTCCAGATCTGAGCCATTTGTGGCTGTGATTGACTTCCGTTTCTTAACCAATGAAAAGTAGCCCATGTCTCATTCTGAAGGTTTAAAGTTTTAACCATGGGGGGAGATTTGTTTTTTTTGCTTTTTATTGCATATAGGTTTACAAATGTATATCACTTATAAGTTTATGTGAAGGTGGTTTAATTTGTCCCATAAAAATGTCCTTCTCTGCTTGTATATATGGTTGCCTTCCTGTTAATATGAAGTTCTTTCTCCCCACCATCCCCATCATGCTTGGCGTCTCTCTCCAGTATTGCATTATCAAAGCAGCTAATTACCAGCCCTTTATAAAGCAAAAACGTGTTGCCTGTTGTTGCAACTGTATTGCATAGAATGTGCTGTTCATCTGCTGAATTAGATTATAGCTAGTTGTGCTGTGTGGTTGCACATTCAGGGTCACTGGCTGTGTGTGTGGAGCAGTGATGCCTTAGTGGTCCTGTTAGAGTAAGGTCAGTAAGTTCTGTTACTGTGTCTTCTCCTTTTAAACAATGATGCAAATATAGTGAAACTACATGGTTGCAAGTGTGCGCCTGTGTCTGTGTGCGTGTGTTGAGTACAGTTTATCACCTTTACGCCATCTATCAGGGCTCTAAACTGCTGACAGGGCTCGATGTCTGATCACATGGTACAGAGAGGAAAAAGCCCCTGACATGCTGTCCTGACAAGTCTGTGTGATGAAATGTATCCGTGGTGCATTTTAATGCATCTCCACACAGCAGCAGAGTGTGGCTCGCTGAGACATTTTTATTGTGGAAGTGAGTTAGTTTCAGTTTGTTGCGTTAAATAGAGTGGTTTCATCAAGAAAATGCAGAGCGAGGCTGTTTTACACTCACACACAGTCCATTGTTAGATTTTTACCAGGGATAAAACTGGGAATTTCTTAGTGTTGGATTTGGATTTTCATTGAAAATCAAGAGTGGTGAAGACAGACACAGTGCAGACACTTCTTATGCAATGCAATCTCTAAATGCCTGTCATAATTGTTCATTTTAAATAAATGTCCATGAAGCTGCAACTTGCCTGAGAATCATCCTGTTTCTCAGACTCCATTATAATCCAGTCATGGCTGCCTGTATGCCAGCAGGAAAAAACTGCAAACTGCAAGCAGGAGCTGCTAATGGCTCATGCAACATATTTTTAATGCTGTACTAGTGGTTAGCTTAAATTAATCTGTTTTGAAAACTCCTCAAATATAATAATCAGCTTTATGCACAGGAGAAATACTGCGCTTTGTTAAGCAGTGTCAGTGTTCTATACTGCAGATGAATAATACACCAGGCTAATAATGTATGCACCAGTTATTGTGGACATAAGCACAGCGTTTGGCTGCTTAGATGTAAGCCTTTGGTTGCACAGAAAAAGAGACAAACACATCATTTTTCAGTGTCATTAGCTCTGAAAATCTATGATCTGTTAACTGAATTTTAGCACTTAATGGGCCAAACATAATATCCGCATTAGAGACCACGCCTGCTTTTAACTTGAGAGTTTATGTCTGCCCGGACCATCCTGCATGAAAGCATTTAGCTTCTTCATATCAGACTGTCTGTGTTAGTAGCTGTAGGCATGCAGATGGGTTCAGAGTTATCTCCTCCTCAGGCTGGAGGAACTGGAAACCTCTGGAAAAGAAACAGTCCCAGTGGCACTCGTGTTAAAAATGTTCTGCTTGTGATAAAAAATGATGGGACACTGTCTCCACGAGGCATTAAAGAAACAGTCACTTCTCTGAGTTGCGAGACAGACAAAAATATCCGCAAATTCTCAAAGGAACGTGCATCATTGAACCCACAGGAACACGGTCTTAAATCAAGCACATTTCATTCATTCAATGACATTTGAAACATTTGACTGCAATTGTTGTTCTATCATCTGCATTGTGTGACTGTTTGCAACATGCCGTAGCTCTCACCATGCATGCAAAAACACTAAACAACACTATGACACAAGTAAATGTGCCACTATTGGCTGTCTGCTTAGTTAGCACTGGCATAATTCTGGTTACCTAAGATGCATTCTCCTGCTTTTTGTCGCTCCCTCGTTTTATGCTACATTGCTAGATGGCAGCCATTAAGGGTGAGACTTGTACAGGGTTCACACTTCACTTTTTGACTCTTGTGATTGGATAGAATGAATCACTGATGCCCTTGAAATATAGACACAGCACTGCAGTTCATCACACTACTGGATTCAAATATACAGCATGTCAGTTGCTGGAAATTTGGAAATCTGGACGTGAACTGAAGCTCTTCTTTAACGCTGTGTTTTTTGACACAATTTGATTGGTCTTATTTGCTGCCAGTCATTATGTTTAATAGCAAAGAATGGATTGCTGAAGAAGCAGCTATGTCGCCTAACAGCGAGAAGGTTAAGTTTGAACCTGATCATCAGATGGGACCTTTTTTGGTAAAGTTTGCATGGCCAAAAATACGGATGTGAGTGTAAATTATCATCGTTGTGTCTGCGTTAGCCCTGTGATCGACTGACACCATGTCCAGAGTATATCCAGCTTCTCACCCAATGTAAGCTGAGATAGGCTCTGGTCCCAACACCTGATAACTTGTTAGGAAGATGGATGGATGGATGGATGGATGGATGGATGGACGGACCAGCAGCCCAATGGATCAGAGAACCTGCCTAAAAAATTTCAAAGGGATAAAAGTAATATCAAACAATTGCAAAGAGACACAAAATGCCCAGAAAATAAAAAAAGAAAATCAGAAATGTAAAAAGACCACAAAGCTACTTTTAAAAAGAAACACGGCAGCACTTTCTAAAAGTTAAGGAACTTTTGGGATGGGGGCTTGCAATGCTCAATATCAGTCAGCTGCTATTTTCAAAAACGTACAATTGAATTTTTGCTGTTCCACGTGAAGAAGAAATACTGCCATCGCATGACTATTAACAAACTCAAGTCCAAGTTAAGCAGTTGTGCAGAGGAAACATACATCAATGCAGTGAAAAGGCCTTCGTTAAAACTTTTAAAGGTAATCAGTTGTGCATAATAGTATTCTAGTATAGTAAAAAGAAGGATGATTGCGAACTGTGAATCATCCAAAGCTACTCTGGTGCAGGCTAAGATAAAAATGTGAAACTGGAAATGAGCAAAAAATTCCTTCTTAATAAATAATACAAAAAAAGTGCCATATACAATTAAGCAATGCTCAGAGGAGCAGATACATTGAGCAGCAGTAGGTTTCTCCTGCTGCATTGTTCTATAGCCTGACACGGGCAGGTTGTAAACAGACTGAGAGGCAATTTAATGCAGTTATTATAGGGTAAATTTAAAGTATAACAAACTTTTGGAATCATTAGCTTATGAATTAATGAGCAGGACATTGTGTTCAAACATACGGCCTGATTTCCACTGTTTTCCTGCACCTGTAGCAGCTTTAGTTTTACTCGCTTCTTGTCTTCTGGTGCCTCTTTTGCGTCTCTGTCAGCCTCTAAACAGCTCTAACCTCATTTCTAAAGCCTTTTGAGATGTTCTCTGAGCAATTTAATAAACTTAGGTGTTAAATATAGCCACACAAAGCCCAGGCTATATTTTACAAGTGATTCAAGGCTGAAAAATATCTTCTTAGAGTCAGCTGAGCCCAAACAATGCATTTCCGACCAATCAGTAATGTAGGGGAACCTGTTAAGATGATGAAGTGACTCAAAAGCATTCAAAATCCTTGAAGCTTGTCAACTAATGCTTCAGCTAAATGCCTCACTGCCTGAAATGCATTATTATCGTGAGTGGTTGGTGATGGAAATTTGACATTTCCATAACAGCTGCCGTGTCACTCCAGCTTGAAACATGAAGCAAACACTAATGGCAGCCCGGCGAGTGGCGTGTCCAGAGCCTGCTCAGATCATGAAGGGCTTCTATTTTTTTCTGAGTGAAGAGGAAAACTGTCAGTCATCTATTATACCGCTTTGCTGAAGGAACACCCTGTGTGAATCCCTACTGAGCCTTACCAAACCACAATGAAAGAAGCTTTTACTTTAGGCTATTTATGTGACTGCCAGTGTTGCTAATTGGTTACTTTAAAGGTGTGTTTGCTGTGTTATTTGGAGCAGCTCTTAATCTGCTTACAGGATCAGAGACTGCATTTAGTAAATCAGAGACCATCGGCAGTGCTGCGTTTAGAATCGTACTCTAAGAGAATAAGGGTGTGAAAACGGAGAGATTAAACCTGCAATGCAGTGCACGTCTGTCTTCATGTGTTTCACCAAGGTGCTGTTAATGGCAGGGCTCTCTTTCCCTATAAATTGTGCCGAAGAACCGGAAACTCATGCCTCTGTGAATTATCTGCAGTCTAGTAGCACCTATCGCACCCTGCTGTGATAATCAACAGATCAATGCCTTTTGGGCAAAGCCAGCACAGTTGGATTGCTGCCTTTTTGGAAAGAAAATCATCAAGGAACAGGTGATCGCTTTTAGTGATCTGTCATGTCATCCATCTAAACATTAGAAACAATACTGCTCAAAAAATTTAGGGAACACTCATTGCAGCATAACACAAAGTCCATAAAAGTTCAGGGATCTCAATCTGTCCAGTCAGAAAACAAAGTTTTGTGAGTCTATTTAATCTGCTTTGGTCCAAACCATAGTGACAACAGGTGTACTGGAGAAGTGACAACAAGGCCAACCCACTCAAAAAACAAACCCCCCTCTGCTTATCTTTACTGACTGATTTTCTCTAGTTTATCTTTTTGGTTATTGTCCTTTGCTAATATGATGAAATGGTACCTGGACCCTATTCAAGTTGCATAGGTGTTGTAGCTCCTTCAGGAGGGCATCCATATGTGCCAACACAAGAAGGTTTGCTGTGTCTCCCAGCAGTCTAAAGAGTATGAAGGAGATAGCAGGAGACACTCTATTATATAAGGATAGCTAAACAGGTCGTAGAAGGGCATCAACCCAGCAGCAGGCCCAGTATCTGCTTCTTAATGAGAGGAACAAAAGATCACTTCAAAATGACCTCCAGCCGGCTACTCATGTGCATCTTTCCTACCAAACTATCAGATTCAGACTCCGTGAGGGCGGCATGAGACCCCAAAGTTCTTTAGTGGGACATGTGCTCACAGACCACCACAGTGCAGGTCAATTGGCATTAGAGAACTCCAGAACTCGCAGGTCCACCACCAGTACCTGTTCTCTTCACAGATGAGAGCACATTCAAATTGAGCACATGTCAGCATGAAAGAGTCTGGAGACTCTGGCAAACATTATGCCTCCAATATCATTTCTGAAAATGGTACGTGGTGTGATGATTGTACAATTAATATTTGTGAGGCAAAAGCTCAAACTTTAAGCTTGTTTCAGACAGATGATGAACTGAGGGGCTGCACTGAGGCACAGTATAAGAAAAAAAAGCATACAAAACTACTCTAGTAGAGTCCAAGAATAGAAAAACAGAGCTGGAAATGGGCAATATAGTTCCACTTTAACTAGGATTATAAAAAAGAGTGCCATAGACCAATAAGTGATGCTCAGAGGACCTAAAACAATGGCTAGCAATTAGTTTCTCCTGCCGCAATGTCTTACACTCCGACACAGGCAGGTTGTAAACACACGGCTGGCTCAAGCTCTTTTCTCTCTTAACTTTTAGGAATAGCTGGATGCTTATGGAGTCGATTAATGTAAGCTCATCCACCCGTTATAATGCTAATTCTGTGGCACAGACGGAACAGCGGAGGTGTGAATGGTGCAGTCCTCAACACACACTGGGTGACACGAGAAAGAGAGATGGAGGGTTTATTTCGCTCTTGCAGGCTGATGTCCTGAATCCCATGCAGCAATGAATGAGCTAGCCACCTGTAATCTGTAATTATGGGATGGAGATCAGCTGAACAGGTACAGCTGCGTCAGTCATAACATCTGCTTTATTCTTAAAGTTTTTGTTCCCTGTTTTTTTATATGTGGAAAATGGCAGGCATTTTTAATGTGTCAAATTCTGATTTAAAAATCATGATAAAAGAATTTGGTGACCTATAAAGACAAAAGGAGAACTTGCCATCTTTCCCTCTGAGAAGGAGTGGAGAGCAGAAAGGTGCTGGCAGCTTTCAAACAGCCAGAGTCACACGAGGCTTTGGCCTGTTATAGACTGTGTGGGCGAGCTGCAGAGCTTGTTGTCTAGGAGATGAGATTATTAATATTTTTCTGACTTTCCTCGCTTTCCTCTATTTTTAGAGGAAAATTAAGATTACTCTGTGTCCACTTCAGTTCTGTCGTTATTTTTAATAAAGCCTCCTCCCCGCGGTGTCACACTGCACACAAGTGCACTCCAGGAACAAACGTGCACACCTTTAGAGCTATCACTCCTTCATGTGAAGAGCTCCTACACTTTGCAGAAAAGCACCTGCGCGTGCACAGCGGGTCCTCCGACCAGTGCAGTCACACATTAGTTCGGTATCCTCCGCATGAGTCAGCTGGAAGATGAATTCATCATGTCCTAAATCTCCCATCCTTTTTGACACTTTAACATTATCCACCTTCTGCCTGAAGGAAGTGTTACCCTTACAAAACAGATGTTCCCCCAGATTTATATTGAAGGGCTTAGTTAATAAGTCAGCTTTAAAACTTAGTAAAAAGCCTCGGGTCACTCAGAAGGTAAGAAGAACTCAGCAACAAATACTAAGGTAGTTCTTTTTATGGAGCAAGCAGAGTTTCACACTGTGCTGCATTCAGTGGAATATAAAGGCCGTGTTTGTCACTCTAACAGGACGCTTTGAATAAAAATAGAACTTCAAGGGCTTTTTGGGAGCGTAATTCTAGGTTAAACTAAATGAGAGGAACTTTTTGACTCATTCAGTCAGTTTGAAGCATTGAAAAGACCAAGATGACCCAAGTTTTGGGGGGTTTTTTGTTTGTTTTTTTACTTTAAGGTCTCATAAATGTTTTAATCACTGAGTTTCACGGTGTGTGAAGAGCTCTTTAAAGTTCTTTTCATTATAAATGGCTCATAGTTAAGAGCAGAACCAACAGAAGACTCTGTGTAATTCATCTTTTTTAATCTTGCTAATAGAGTATGAATCTCTGTCTGTGTGTCTGTCTGTTCTTCCAAAAACCATTCATCAGATCCACTTCAGACTTGACGGTTATATTGTTTGGGACCTGAGTGTGTGCAGTGCATTTTTGGAAGCCTGTCTGCCAGTCAGCGATGCCAGCATGTTGCCTCCGTTGCTGGGCATTACCGTTCGAGGCAAATGAATGCTGCACCAGTGGTTTTATGAAAACGTGTGTGTGGGTTGAGACGTAGCTTCACGCGCTGTGGTCGTGGTCTTTGTGTTGTCATTGTTGTTTCCCTGCCTTTGCTTCCCTCCGTCCTGTCTGTGTGCTGTATGCTTCTGTGATCCCTTGTGTTTCACTGTCTTCTTGTTTGAGTTGATTTCTTTTATTGCTTCCCGTTTTATTTTGATAGATCATTTTCTCATGATTCCTGCCTGGATTTTACTTCCTGCTTTATGTCCTAACTATTTTCACCCGCGGTTAAAAGATCTTTAAGGGGAAGCATAAACAGAAAATGTATCACAATAACAGATTTTAGTTTTCATTTATGATCCCAGCACGATGAAGTGATCACATGTACAAAACTATGTTTTCTGCCTTCGCCGTTTGTTTTCAGCCGCAACTGCAGGTTACTGTGGAAAAATCATTTTATGCTGCCTGGCCAGCATCAAAAGGCAGTTAAACTTAGAGTTAAATCTGGTGGGAAGTCATTAATACCCTATTTCTGCTGTATGCCCAGATCACTATCATAATATGTCGATGTTGTTGTGCTCTCACTTCCCCCAAAGTGGCAAACAACAAAACAATAATACATATATATTACTCTTTAAGTAGTGCTCAGACTCGGTTTGCCACATGTTTTCAGCATTGCTTCAGTAAAACCATAATTTAATTTCCAATGGAATGGCAAATAAATAAAACACGTTGTGTGATTTAATACATTTCAGGATTTTCACTTATTCCTCAACCAAACTGAAGAGCCGGGCTCTTTGTAGTGTTTGTTGCCTTTAAGTGTCTCTTGTTATTGATGTATTGGAGATGTATGTTGGGATGATCCATTATGTTTTTAGGCCTTAATGTGTCTACACATTCACCAAAGACACTTGAATGACTTAAAGCATGGTTATATCTCCCCTCCACAAAAGCAGCTATTTAACAGCTTTTCTTTCATAATGTAATAGTACGAGATTTTTGACAGCACAACGAATAAATCATTTAATGAACGGCTTGTTTGCTGCAGCGTGGGAGGATACAGAGGATGAAACTATTAAATGGATAGTTTGTAAAACACATCTAGCACACTTTGGAAACCTACTGGGAACACCTAACTGTCTCATGGAGTGATGAAAAGCCCCCCGATTGCACGGGGCGAGATTCTCAGAGTGCCATTCCTACACTCCCAGCAGACATCCTGGTGTTAGGATGACGTAGACGATGTTTGACTGGCACACAGTAACCGTGTCTGAGTTTGAGACTGCGATCGCTCCAAGCCAAAAATGACACAACAGTCTCAACCTCCCACCGGGCCTCATTTACTCACTGGTGCTGAGAACAAACGCCTTTATGTCTCTTGTGGTCTACGTGACATCTGATAACAAACAACAGCACCCTTCAAACCCAAACCAACATGACGAGCATTGCAGGTATTATAAGTATTTTATCATGAGTTGAGTCATCACATGACGCCAACATTTTGAAAACCTCCGTGGAATGATCTTTGAGAACTTTCTGAGAACTTTTGCTGGTAGATACTGTCAGTGAAAAAGTGTTTGGCATATTATGACCTCAGTGGTGTGGAGTAAGGTACTGCTGCAGTATTGCTGAGCCGTAATTCTGTAATGTCCTGTAAGCTGATTCATTCTCATGATTTAGTAGAGTAGCTTACGATTGGCTGTTTCTTGCAAATAGAAGGTTTGAGTAGCAGGTGGGTGGGGCTTCTGTGTTTGTAGACATAAACTTAAAGTACAGCATTTGTGTCCATTCCTCGAGGTATTTGCTTACAGAGAGCCCACCTGTGAGCTTTTCAACCACTGGACACGCGATCTGTGCAGTTGTGCAAAATCCCAGCTGCACAGTGACTTATGTGGACGATGTTGGACATCATTTGAATGCTGATTGGTTGATTAGTTGACCAGGAAGTGAATTCACCTGGAAAGGGAGAAGCGCAAAAAAGATTTATTTTTTATTTTTTTATAAAATAACACCAATGAAAGTAGCAACAGTGGCTGTGGTGGACACTTTTCAGTGCCTTTAACTGTCTTTGTATGTTAGAACTTTTTCCATAGCTGCTTGGTGGCCCAACAGCAAAAGCAGGAGTAGCCTATGGAGACCGGTTGTACCACAAATTTTAGACACTGCCCCCATCTGACAATAGATACTCTCCGCAGTGGACGGCAGTCCGAAGCTGCCAACGGACTGCCCACCATAATGGGACGATGAGTAGACAGGTGGATCTCTTCAGAGCAGTTTGAGGTCTGAACTTTGGCTCACGGAGATTACTTTCACATTCACTCGCTTAGTACGAGCATCCACCAGGTAAAGCATAACAGGCTTACTTTAACTGCTTTTATCTTAACTCTGGTAAGATTCTGCACTTCCATTAGCTGATTAGCTTTTTCGTGCTGCACAATCACTCATTCATTTATCCATATTACTCATGTACAGCATGGCCATTGAATAAAGATTTTCTTTTTTTACTATCTGATGACAACTGCCGAAGCTCCCTCCACCCCCCTCAACAACCTCCTCAAATATCATAATATGTTGCTGTTTGATCTCTATTAGCCTCTAAAAGCTGGGACTCATCCTTAAAAAATAACTTTCTAACGATCTGTTATTAGTGGACATAAGTGCCTCTGATAGAACTGGGAAATGTATTTATCAAAGTTCTTTTTGTTTAATAAAGATAAATATAAGTAATGTTGCATTATAATTTAACAATTTAATTTTCAAACCATTTCACAATATTGATCTTATACAATTGAGTCTTCAGATTAAAATATAAATTATGTTATGACTTGTTCAACTTTAATTATATGCTCATTTTTAGCAACAAAAGGATGACCAGTGATGTTTTTACCAAGTGGAAGATAAAGATAAAATTTCCTTGGTATCTGGAAAGTGATCGTCCATCTACTGAAACTATTTCGCTTCTCAGACGTGTAAAGTCTTTAACTGCTTGCAGTGTTGGATTTAAGGGAGGTCTAATTAATGAGGAGCTCTGTGTCACATCCTGTTTGGATGGCTTCCACAGGAAATCTGAGCCTGGATTTTAAGAGCT
This sequence comes from Oreochromis aureus, assembly GCF_013358895.1. Classification (NCBI taxonomy): domain Eukaryota; kingdom Metazoa; phylum Chordata; class Actinopteri; order Cichliformes; family Cichlidae; genus Oreochromis; species Oreochromis aureus. The sequence continues at coordinate 33,735,090 of NC_052963.1, read as the reverse complement.
TAAACAGTCTTTACTTTGTACAAAGGGTGGGCAACATTTCTCTCCAGAGGGCCTGACTGACACCGATGAAGGAAGACAAGGATCACATGTTTAATAAAAAAATCTAAACTTATGTTGCAATGAAAACATTGCCAGCATAAAGGAAATACGTAAATGGTACATAATCATGTACCATTACATTGCGACCGCATGCCATGCAGCCAGAAAGCAGCAGCCCGGGTTTGAGTCCACCCCACGGCCCTTTGTTGCACGTCTTTCCCTCCCTCTCTGTCTAGCTCCACTATCGCTATCCAATAAAGGCAAAATGCCAAAAAAAAATCCCAACAACTAGCCGTAGTCCTCATGCATTGATTAATCCAATTACAATCAGATTTCTTACCTTGAATTTAATTAGTTGTTGCATGTATTGTGGCACATTGATATCTTTTTCATTAATTAAATATTATACATGTAATATGTAAACATAACCTTTGTCTCTTTTAAAGATTATCATCAAAGTACAACTAGTTACACACTGGTGGTGTTTCACATTTGGAAGGCCGACCAGCCTGTAACAGTGTACAAAGTCTTTTTGCTCCAAACAAGTGAATTGTGACCTGATCTGGCATCTGAGTCTCTTTCTTGAGTTTTCATTGGACAACAGTTGACTACGCTGCCCTCCAGTGTGGCTGTCTGACTGTACACAAACTGAGAAGCCTCTGTGGGGAATTAGCCGAGGCCTAGAATAGATCCCTGAGGGAGCCTGCAGGTTACACAGGGTGCTGGGAGCTCGAGGGCGTACAGTACAGCATGTACAGCGAGAGTGATGTGGTATAAATTCGTTTCTGAGCTGCTTGTTTAAAGTAGTCAAGGATAGCTGTGAGATCTGAAGATCTCAAAGAGACTAAAATAGCTGTGGTCCAGACATGGAGGGAGCGTGTTGGTAGATGGGCACCATCGCTGTAGTAGAAGAGCTGTTGTGTAAAGCTGATTCACCCATCCCACAGCTCTGCTGCTTGTGGGAGGGAGCATAATGAGGGCATCTTCTGTTTGCAGGGGGGGGGAAGAGAATTGGGAGGGTGAAGGCATCTCAGAAAATAAAACAGTCAATTCGCAAGCCAGGGATTTTCTGAAATCTAACTCACCACAGTTCACTACAGAACCTACACCCAGTCTGACGAGTTAAAAATGTTTCCTGTACGGCAAACAAATGAAAAAACCTCACACAGTCACAGTAACGACTGTGGAGCTCTTTGAAACGAATATTTATTCTGATTATACACACGCACACTGAATTATTCATTGGAATGCATGCTGTATTATAATATACTGTCAAATCACATACACAAAACAAGCTTATTATTTGTCAGTCCTCCAAAACCCAGGTGTCTCTTTGCACTTTGTATACAAAGTAAAAAAAAATGCAGTTCTTTCCTCTGTTGCGATCAGATCAGCAGTTTATAGCGTGACACCACAAAGACCATCCTAAGCAATAATCAGTTCAGCGTAGAGAGAGAAAATACCACCGACGCATTTTTGAACACTTTATCGTGAATATGTTGTTGCACCGGAGGACAGGCATTTTGAGCGTGGACAACTTTTTGTTTATTTCCTGAGTCCTGTTTTATTTATTCACGAGAACATAAGTCAGCAGAACACAGCAAAGTGAGCTAGTAAAGAGCTCCATTAAAGGGCTGAAAAAGCTTTTGTGTTTGATGGATTAACTCGTGGAGCTAGCTGCAAATGAATGCTCAATAAATAATGGATGCCTTTGTATGTATGGCTGGTAATATGCAATGCTATCTAAAAAAAAAAAGTGGTCAGTACTAAGCTGAAACACGGTGTTGACACGGCTTGTAGTAATGGAAATCTATAGTTTGAGGGCTTGTGCCAGTCTTGTGCAGAGAGAACAGCTGAGAAGGGTTTCTTTTTGAGGCAGGTCCTGAAATACGATCACCCAGAGCAGACTGACAGTCCTATAAATATCGTTTTTGTGACCAAAAAATCCGTCCGGACCTGCGGGCTGCACAAATCAAGCGCTAAACTTCAAAACCTTTTTAGAAAGTCTGGCTACAGTTTGGATGGTGGATGGTGTTGGCCTCCTGTTATGTATGCTACATCCCTGCACTTCTCTGACTTAGCATAGCTACATGACCGTGCTCTTTTACATTTCACAGGACTACACGCTGACTATGTACTTCCAGCAGTATTGGAGAGATAAGAGGCTGGCTTATGCAGGGATCCCTCTCAACCTGACACTAGACAACAGAGTAGCAGACCAGCTCTGGGTCCCAGACACCTACTTTCTCAATGACAAGAAGTCCTTTGTGCATGGTGTCACAGTAAAGAACCGGATGATTCGACTTCACCCGGATGGCACTGTTCTCTACGGCCTCAGGTAAGAACTGCTGTTTAGCTTGACCTTTCAGGGTAGGCTTGTATTCTTTATTCATCAGTTTATAGGAGCTTCAGTTTTCTTCCTGTCTTGAAAAAAATGTCTTTAAAGTGGCGCTCCTCAATTGTGGCAAAAAAAGCACAGTTATTCTGAGAGACATTTTCTGAGAGGCTGGATTTTCAAGTGCAGTAATTCTACCAGATTCTGGGTGTTTTTAACCAAGTATTATTTGCAACCGGCCTTTATTTCAGCCACTGTTGAAAAAGGAAAACTGTTATTTTAACTGCAGGAATTTATATTAGTCGGTCAAGCTCTCAGCTCTTTGGAGAGCAGCAGTATGACTCCAGCACAGAGCAGAGCTGCATCAGTGAGAGCAGATATGACGCTAAGTCAGAAACAGCATGAAAAGAAGCAGCTGGGGTGGGTTGTGCAGTGGCTTGCACATGCACTGTATAAGAGATTGGACTTATAGGATTTCAGTGGCTGAACCACTGAGATCAGCTCATATGCTGGGATCAATTTCTTCATGCTGATTCTGTCATGTTTCTAATAATATAAGAATTTGTCAGTTATTTCACATTCCAGTGAGGCAACATTAGTAACATATTGGCTGTGGACAAAAACTTGGAGGTCATTTTTCTTGTTAATATTCATACATGATAGGCTTCCTCTCACATTCTGTGCCTTCTGTCTTGGTTTTCCTCTGTATGAACCAAGTGGGATGACATATGTTTTTGCATATTTTCAGCATTTATCACCATCTCACATAATACTCTGTACAATTAATTACCAATCCATCTCCGGTGCTTATTGGCTGCATCTGGCTTTTACACCATCGCATAGCTCTCCAAACTGCCCAAGATTCATGAAGTGGCAAAAAGCTTTATTTGTTTTGTTGAAGCAATTCAAGCTGCAGTTCAACACAATTTAATGCTAATGCAGGAAGTCGCATCTCATAACTGCTGTCATACGTTTGTTTGGACTAACTCAGAATTGGATTCTCAGTTTAAATGTGCAACTCTGAAGAGTCTGGAAATGAGAGTGGAAGTAATTGGCAGGAAGTTTGTTTTTCTTCCTTTAAACAATTAATAATAAAAATGGATGCCATTTGCATCTTCCTCAGATGAAACACATTTTTCCGAACATCCTCTGCTCTAACAGCTGTCCTGAATCTAAAACGAGGTCACCTCTCTTTTGTTCCTCTTTTGACTCAGAATCACGACGACAGCCGCCTGCATGATGGATCTGAGGCGATACCCGCTGGACGAGCAGAATTGCACTCTGGAAATTGAGAGTTGTAAGTTTAAGCCCTGCATCTTGTGCTTTGTAAAGAAATACAGCAGTTAGCCCGACTTTTTTCATCACTTAAAAATATGAACGGCGCCGTAATTCTCATAAAAAATGTTCAGTCATCGGTTGGAGACAAAAACTGCACAGGCTGCTGAATTGCTCTGGATTTATTAATCTGTCATATCCCAGTGAGATTGCTCGCTGCACCCTCTCCAGTTAAACGACTTCGTCTGCACGGAGAGGTTCTGAGCTGAGCAGACAGTGATTTCCATAGTGGAGCACCGTAATGATTAGTCCAGCTTCATCAGTCTAGATGACGTGTTCGGCTGTCCGTGCTGCCATAAAACTGTTGGCGGTCATGGATCTCATGCATTTGGTATCAGCCTGTCTGTCTGCACTGACACACATCCCCATGAAGATTCACATCTCATGCAATCAGCGCTTACAGACGGCTGGATCTGTGTGATTCATGAGACTTACTCTAAATCAGTTACAGCTACCGGGCGTCCTGATTTCTCTTAAGGATATAAAAATACATCCAGTGAAATGAGACAGATTCACTTTTCAGAGTTTTTCCACTGTTAAGAACACATCATGTGACTTGTTTTCTTGCAGATGGTTACACAACAGATGATATAGAGTTTTACTGGAAAGGAGGAGAAACTGCTGTGACCGGGGTAAAACGCATTGAGCTCCCTCAGTTCTCCATAGTGGACTACAAACTGGTTTCCAGGAATGTAGTCTTCTCCACAGGCAAGTTTTTTCTTGATTCCATGAAAGAACATTTTAGAGGGTGCATGCTCGCGTTCAGTTGACATCACCAGAAATCAGTTCAGATGTGTTGTCCCTGATTATAGTGTCAAATAACCTCAGTGAAATTAGCTTATAACTGAGATAAAAACACCTTATCTTGTATTAAGAGTTTGGCACAACGTGTGCTCAGCAAACAATGTAAAAGCAGCACATCTCACACGCCTCCATCAAGATGCATTCAGATGCACTTCATCCAATAGTCAGTGATCCCAGAGGTTGTGCAGAGGCTGTGTTGTGTTACCTGTCGTCAATCTTGAGACCTCCCAGTATATTAATTCATGACTGGCTGTTTTTTCGGTGCATACTATAAAACTGCTGCTTTAAAACTGGATGGAGCTGCACGCTGCTGCAGAAGGACTGCTTGCTTCCTCCCATAGGTGGAAGTGGGTGTTTGCAGGTTTTGGACGTCTCATGCACAAAAAGTTCTGCTGCCTACTAAACACATACCTGGTTAAAATGATCCTCCAGTTTGTAACTCTGGCTGAAGACACACAGAGTGCAGGTTGAGAATTTGGAACTAAACTAAGTCTGACATGAGAATGTCTGCAGTCTCCCATAATGCATTTGATTGCACTTAGACAAGAACCTGGACTGAGTCTATTTAGTTCAAACATACCTGTAAAGGTACAGTGGGTGAAGGGTCTTAGTGCTACTAATGGCCCTAAAAAAAAGTAGAAAATAACCTGCTTTTTGTGGTGTTGACTCACTTTTTTTATGTATCTGAGCCGAGTCAGGATGATAAACTGTCCTTCATGCAATGACCAGATCTGTTAAACATTATATTCTCATTGCTTGAAATTAAGAGATGCACTGAGCTTCCTTAACTGCAATATTTGTATCATACCTCCATTTGTGTCATCAGAAGTGAGAATAATAAAAGTGAAGGCATGCTTCTTGATGCTGTTGATAAAGAATGGGGGCTGTTGCATACAGCAACATAATGCATTCATGAGGCAGAGTGCTGGCAGCATGAATTATTCTCCTATAATACAATAACAACTCAGAGGCATCAAAACAGTGATTATCCTCACTGCTGAATTAATGACATGTAGGATGGCTACTGTCCGAGCGTTTCTATATAGATAATGTAGAGAGAACTATTAGAGCTCATTAGGATCACTGTCACATCCTGATACAATAAACTCTAATAAATGGAGTGTCTGCAGATGCTTTTAACTTCTTCTCAACATCCTCTTATTGTGTGTGTGTGTGTGTGTGTGTGTGTGTGTGTGTGTGTGTGTGTGTGTGTGTGTGTGTGTGTGTGTGTGTGTGTGTGTGTGTGTGTGTGTGTGTTTTAAATTATCATTATCTGTACATATACACTGTGTGTTTGTGTACAAATACTTTTATGTAGAAATCTCTGTCTAGGTTTTGAGATATTTAAAAATTAATATACATATTAACCTTTTAAGAATGTGCACACATATTGACACATAACTTTTACCCCTCTGAATCTCAGTGATGACCTCAAGGTCAGAGGTTATGTTTTCTGAAAATCTTGTGAATGAGATCACTTGAGAACAAGGCGATGTAGGATTTTGAACTCGATACCAGAAGTGTGTCTGTCTTGATGCATGCTCAGTTATCCAGATAAATTCCCCAACTCTCTGTGAATGGGACTCATGGCCATTAATCAGTTGTCATTGATCAACGGTCTTAAATCAGTGCTTGTTGATCGATCGTCATGACAATTTACATATTAATGATCTAGAAACTGACTTCACAGCCTATTGTTCGTCAGTGGTGCTAGTTCAGTCATTATGCAAATATACTGTTTATAAGATTGGGGAAACCTGCAGTCAGCTGAGACTGAAGAAGTCACTTGGATGAGTGACGAAACGTTTCTTCCACTGAAGATGCTACGTCCAGATGAACAGAATCAACTTTATGGCATTAGTCTGTCTACTAGGAGCCTTTACATTTACAAAGTTTTGTGCACATTCTCAGATACTTATTTTGTTATAAAACTAAACAGAATCAATTGTGGTGAGAAAATTATCCTGGTATCAAAATGAAGGAAAAAAAGGAGACTTTGTTTTAAGCAGCCATGGTGATATGCGCCTTGAGAGTTTACCCAGAATGCACTTTTTGTCGCTTACTCCATAAATTACTGGAAATGTATCAAACATCCAAGGTCACCAATACTTGTCTCTATTCCTCTACATCAAGGACACCAAACTGTAATAGTTTATTTAAACATACATATCCCAAAATATCGATGCTCACAGTTGGTTATAGAACAAAATCATACCGAACAGCAGAAACAGATTTTGTCTTCATGTTGTGACACGTGGCGTGCGTGTAGAATTGCAGTTTTTAACAGCTTAAATGTGTTGTTCAACCCTGAAAATGTGGATACTTCCGAGTACTTATGAAGTTTAGAGGACTCAAAAATGCTTGGAGAAATAACAAATTAAAAAGCTCCAAACTTCAACCCACCCCATCCCCCAGAAGCGTCTGTAACTCTGAAAATATTTATGGTGTGAAGGTAACATTTTGTGTGGCTTTGTTAAATATACTGACGTTACTGTACAATAAATGAGCAGACTGTGAGGAGGTCTACTCTAATATTCTTATTTCTCATTTTTGCATATTTTTCTGACTGAAATGTTTCAGATTATCAAAAAAAAAAAAAACTAATATTAGTCAAAAATAAGCAGACAGAAAATGTAGTTAATGAATGGCAGCTATTAGGTTTAAGGGCCACTTAGTTTTTACTTGGTCCAGGTAGGTTTAGATAACTTTTGTTCCCTTAATCTTTGTCTAAGATTAAGGGAACAAACTAAGAAACTGAGTACGTTATATTTAAATATACATTCATAGGTACTTGTAAATAATGACAACTACTTTTACTCATGAACAGTTTTCATCATTCATATTCAGTTTGCAACCCTGAGATTTTCATGATACTACCTGGTTGAGCTGTATGTGAAAACCTAAATGTCTAAGTTGGAGCAGATATTAAATGTCTTTAATTTTCCAGATCCCAAGTATAAAGCCTAAGGGTTGGTATATATGTGTCCTGCTTGTAACCGTCCTGAGCAAGTGGGCTTCATGTGTCCTGTCTCTGGCATGCTTTTCCCAAAGTTTTGTTTGTTTGCATCATGTGAGAATGTGGACAGTGTCTCGTTTTTGCCTGCAGTTCATGTGTAAATACAGTTGATGAGCTCATCACCACAGAAACCAAATCAAAGTGGAAGGCATCCCCATGTTTCTCCTGAATTATAGAGGCCTGATTTTTACTTGATGTGTTGTCCTGCAGGTGCCTACCCTCGACTGTCTCTGAGCTTCAAGCTGAAGCGAAACATCGGTTACTTCATCCTGCAGACGTACATGCCCTCCATCCTCATCACCATCTTGTCCTGGGTGTCGTTCTGGATAAATTATGACGCCTCAGCTGCCAGAGTTGCATTAGGTATGATTTTTCGAATGCAGTGAGTTGACCTCTGGACTGTAGTTTAATCTACACACTCTGTGTTTTATAAGGCTTGTGAACAGGGACCAGCTCTGTGCCAAAGCTGGAAACCAGAAAGTAACACTTAACTGTGACATTATCAAAGTGGCGATTCTGTAATTAGAGGATGGATTTGTGACTGGTTACTCACAATTATTTTACATTAACATTATGCATTCAGTATCCATCCGTCTGACTTATAGATGTGTCAAATGTAGGACCAGATGAATCTTGACAGCGTAAATATTAAAAGAAATGGCTTGTGTGGGAATGAAAAATTGGTTTGTTTAAAGAATATTTATGTAAAAGAAAGCACTCACAAAGATTCTGTAGTAGCACTAACAAAGAAGAATAGTCCTGGTGAGGCATTATGCATTCAAAACTAAACTGTGAGTTCCTCCCACGTGCCACATTTGAACAGATAAACAACAGATTCAAGAAGAACAAATAATCACAGCTGTGCGTTTCCTTCAGTCTGTTTGAAGCCTCTGCATTGTGGTGTAATAGGAGACTCAACTGGATCTCAAGACTCACACTTTCCACTGGCTTCTAGGGCTGAAACAGTTCACCGTTGTATAACACCATACCTCCCTAACTGCATTGATCGCTGCTAGAATATTTGCCTTAATGGAAATCCTCAATCAGCTTTGGTGCACTCTCAGTCAAGCCTGCGTAAGGAAGAGCACATTAACGTACCAATAATAAAATCTCACTTGAGCATACGCGGTGATTAGATGAATGTAGTACATCTTAGGAAGTCTGGTGGGAAGCTGGATTTGGAAGCCCCTGTGCTGGCTCAGACCTCGTCATTTAACGCACGAGTCGGCTCACTCCGCCGTAACGCCTCCTCGTTGAGAAGACTGCTGTCTGGGACGCTGTCAGATCAATGCAAGTTAGAAAGCATCCCTACTCCTGTGCTTTACAAAATCAATCAACGGTGATTCATTACAGGTCTCCATTCTCTTTGGTGGGTGGTGTGAATATCCTGAGCAAAGCCAAATTAGCTGGGCTGCTTAACAGGCTTCATACATGAGCAGCGGAAAAACATGTCTGAAGCGTATGGAGTTTTATGAATCATTCACAAAGATGTAGTAAAATATGTTTTTAATGCAAAAGATATGCAGATCCCAGGAGGATATACACATTTTTTAAAAAGATTGTCTCAAACAGTCCAGACCACTTGAAAAATGGCAAAAAAAAAATCATATCTTGCATGGTTGGATCTTAACAAAGTTCCAAGTAGAGCTTCAACAGGCAACAAGAAGAAAAGGGAGTGAGGCAAAACATTTTTTGAGCATGCATTTTATTGAAAACAACGCTTAAACTGAAACAGGCTATTTTACAGCTGATTAAACGTTTAGGACCACACCTCCGAAAAAAAGCCCTGTAAACCCCCCAAACCAGAAATCAAAGTTCCAAACAGGAGCTCAGTAATGAGTAGCTCCACCGTTATTGTTGATCGCTTCAAAAATTCGTTGCGGCATGCTTGATGTGAGCGTTTCCACAAAGTGAGTGGGAACATTTCTGGAAGTGGTGAAGACGGCCGCACGAAGGACATCTACTGTCTGGAACTCCATTGTCCATTTTTGTAAACTTCTCTTCCCATCCATCCCTAAAGGTTCTTAATGGGATTTAGATCAGGGGAACACGCAGGATGGTCCAAAAGAGTGTTGCTGTTCTCCTGGAAGAAGTCCCTTGTCCTGTGGGCATTGTGTACTGTAGCATTGTCCTGTTGAAAAACCCAGGCTTAACCACACAGACAATGGCCCTCACTCATGAGGGATGCTCTCTGCAACATCTGGAGATAGCCAGTGGTCGTTTGACGCCCCTGCACCTCCTGAAGCTCCACTGAAGGAAAAAGCACCCCAGACCATTATGGCTCCCCCTCCACTGTGGCACGTAAAAAACATCTCAGGTGAGATCTCCTTGTCATACCAGTTACGTTGGAAACCATCAGGTTACATTTTTTCTCATCAGACAATAAAACGTTCTTCCACCTTTCAATGTCCCATGTTTGATGCTCTCTTGCAAAGTCCAAATGGTCAGTTCTGTGGCGTTCAAGGAGATGAGGCTTTTGAAGCCTTTTTTTTATTTTTGAAGCCCTTCAGTCTCAGATGCCGTCTGATGGTTATGGGGTTGCAGTCGACACCAGTAACGGCCTTAATTTGGGTTGAGGATTGTCCAGTGCTTAACGGACAGCCAATTAGATCCTCTGGCTCAGTGCTGATGAAATTTCTGGGGGTCTTCCACTTGACTTTTTTGTTCCATAACCCTCAGGATCATTTAAGCAATTCCAAATGACTGTCTTACTGTGTCCTACCTCAGCAGCGATGCCGCACTGCCAGAGATTCTACTTATGCAGTTCAACAACCCAACCATGTTCAAAAAAGGAAACATTTTCTTGCCTTTGCGAACAGAATATCATGACAGTGTTACTACCTGACAGAAAATGACAATGAATCCACATTTTTGCACAGATTTGGCTTTTTAAAGGCATGTGGTGCTAAACTTGATCAGCTGTAAAACAGCATGTTGCATTTGAAGCGTTGTTTTTAATAAATTGCATGCTCAAAAAAATGTTTTGTCTCACTCCCATTTCTTCTTGTTTCATGTTGAAGCTCTACTTGGAACCTTGTTAAGATCCAAACATGCAAAATATGATTTTTTGCCATTTTTCCAGGGAATCTTAAACTTTTGATCGGGTCTGTATTAGCCAGTTTGTTGGGATTTAACACCAGAACTAGAGCTGTGTAGAGCAAACACAGGATTTTAAAATCATCTGTTCAAATTAAACTCCTGTTTTGCCACATTAAATAGTTTATTAGGGGCAGATGTCATCTTGAGGAGTCCAGTGATGTAAATGTTTTTTTTCACCATTACTTTCCTACCCCTGTGACATGAACAATAGTGTGTGTCATCTTGTATGATTATCACTTCTTATTCTGTCCGTCTACTTTTACCTGCTGTGTTCTCAGGGACAGCACTGCGCAGTATTTCAAGGGGTTTTTGTTGAGTAACCATCTCCTCCGAGCTCTCGGAGTGTTCAGAATCTTGCTCGTCCCTTTGTTATGCAGAAATCGATGCCATGTACCCACTGGCGCTCTTGACTCCCCCACACACTCCATACAGTGCAACATTTTTTGTTTTAATTATGTAAGCCTGAATCGACAGAAATAGACACACCGTCCAGGTCGGTGAGGCTTCATGGAGACACAGAAACATCACAGGAGCATTACTGTAGATGGCGCAAATTACTGAGAGAGTTACAGTGTGTTTGTTGAGTCTGTTCGCTTGTCATGTGAGTTGTAATTCATCCAAGTTCAGAATATTCAACATCACCCAAACAGACGACTTTTAGCTTTTCAGAAAACCAAAAAATCGTGTTCATGGTTTTCTTCTGGATATGGTCATTTTAGAGATCGGTTCTCAGCCCTCCTTTAGTACTGTGGAAATAGATTTTTTTTTTTTCTTCCAGGGATCACCACTGTGCTGACCATGACAACCATCAACACCCATTTGAGGGAGACGTTGCCCAAAATCCCCTACGTCAAAGCCATAGACATGTACCTGATGGGCTGCTTCGTGTTCGTCTTCCTGGCTCTGCTGGAATATGCCTTTGTCAACTACATCTTCTTTGGCCGAGGTCCTCAGATGCAGAAAAAGCTGGCGGAAAGGGCACAGAAGGCAAATAATGACCGCAGTAAATTTGACAGGCCCAAGGTGAGAATTATTTCCAAACACCAAGAAGGTTCATAAAAAAACAACTGCGGTGTTTCTTTTAACAAGCAGGGCTGGAATTTAACAACTTTTACTGCTTATAGCTGTTAAATCAACCATGAGGAGCAATTCTCCTTGGACATCACACAAATATACACGAATTAGCCGTTACATTAAAACCACTGCTGAGAAATGTCACCATGCAGCATTGTTACAATAATGATAATGAACATCATTGCAGTAATTCATTTGTAGTCATTATGTTTTGGCTCTTGGGTGCCGAGATGCAGCGTTATCGTGGTTCAGGGTTTTTTTTAGTGGATTCCATTTCAAGCAGTGATTTATTTAAGTAGGCGTCATCACTATCTGAAAGTTACCTATTTAACTGTGCAGGAGTATCTCTAGCTGCTAACTGCAATAAGAAGACCAGTCGTACAGCAGTTTGTGTGAAAAGAATCCGACTTCTGTCTTGATCTTTGACTCCAGTAAACATTTTTATAGTCTTAATTCTCAGGTCAAGTATTCCTTGAAACTCTGTATTTGAACTAGAACATGTAGAGGATTAATCAGGATGTGCTTTAGGATGTGTCTGCCTTGTTACTGATTGGTCACAAACCAGTGGCCATGCGTTCAGATCCACCCCTAGCAGTACTGTAGATGACGTCATGTTTATCCGTCTATTAACAGCATCAAAAATTGTGCTTCGAATACCCTTTAAATATGGGTAACTCTATGTAAAAACCCATCTCTGAAAAGATGCCCACCTGAACCCTCGGAGTCTTTTGTGCACATTTAACTTTAGCATATTTAATGAAGCCATATATCTCATACTATGAATGTATTCAGACTTTAAGCCCTCCAAAGATTTTATACCATTTTCCTCATAATTTCATTAATTCAGACATTTTCACCCAAATCAGCTCTAAGAGTCACAGTACAAAGGCAAAACCTCAGTTTTAGTGGAAACAAGCACTGGGATTGATAACTCACTGAAGAAACCTTCAAAAACTGCATTCTGGCTAAACACCATGGCTTTCATTAGCCTGTAGAATTTTTGGCTGATCAGAACAATTTACACCATGAAAGATCTCCTTTTTACCTACATTTGATACCAGGATGATCTTCAAATCAAGGATAAAGATGAGCCGATTCTGAGGGATAAGGTGGGAGACAGTGATTTTTAATGTGACTGGATCAATACATCCTACAGATGTTTTTTTCAATTAATCATCAGTCACAGCTTTAACCAGTCCACACTGATTGACTTTCTGACTCCTGACTCCGATGCTCTGTGAGCATCTTAGGTGACCGAATCTCAGACAAAGGGGTTTGTGTTTGTCTTTTTCCTGGCTAGTCCATTCTGGAAGGAGGCAATTGCAAGTCTTCGTCTCTTAAACTGTCCAATCAGGTACAAGGGCGTCGTCACTCACGACGGGTGAGTGTCTGTCACTGCCTGTTGTGTTACATCTGTGAAACCTCTGGCTGAAACTTTGCTGCTGCAGTGCAAAGTTTGACCTCATTTAACAAAGTAACATGCCATCACAGCCATTTCTCACCGTACGAGTACATTCTGCTTAACCTGCCTTTCCCACTGTCGTATTTTTGCCCTTTTTTAATGTCTTTATATGTCTGTGTTGCTAACATCCTATCCAGTAAGTGCAATCAAACCATTCCAACCATCATTAATGTCATTAGGTGATTACCTTTACACTGCACTAATTCGGTGGCGCATAGAAAACATAAAAAAATCACGAGTTACATTTTAAATTAGTTTACAGGATTTAGCAGTCAGGCGTATCCTTGTTGTCCTGTGGTCTATATGACCATAAATCATGTAGAAATATTCCCTTTATTTTGGTTAAGAATTGTATGAGGACTGGAGAGAAAGTTTTTATCCACTCTCTGCAGTTCGTTAAAAGACTCCGTGTAACACAGACCTGAGCTTATTTTTTAGACACAGTGTATTTCAGGTCCGAGGTTGATCTGAGAAACCACAGCCAAAAAAATACGACGACAAATATTCACTTTTTCACCTCCTCTCATGCCTTGTGATCACGTTTTATATCTGTGTTCATCCTGTGCCTCAACTGGTCTGAATGATTTATCTGTTTTTGTGTGGGAAGCAATAGTTGTCACTGCATTAGTATTGAAGCCGGCCAGTCCAACCTTGAGCTGATTTGTGAGAAGACGTTTAATTTTGGGACAGAAAAACCCGCCTTTGAAGGTCGCTCTGGTTCCCAGGCTGTAAACTGTCAGCCTGCGAGAGAAGACCGACCCCGGGGCACCGACGCGTGCTGCACATGTGTCGTCAGTCGCTGTAGCCTGTTTTAAAAATCGCTGCTGTTTGTCGGTCCTAGGTCGACTCCCAGGGGAACATTTTGCTGACAACCTTGGAGATCCACAACGAGGTGGGAGGAAACGAGATAACAACCAGTCTGAGCGAGACCCACAACTCGTCCTCCATGGTCTTCGACAACTCGGCTATCCAGTACAGGAAGCCAAGCGGGTCACGCGAGTCGGGGCGCCACAGCCTGGACAGGAACGCACATCTTAAGAAAACCCGTCTACAAAGACGGTCCTCGCAGCTCAAAATCAAAATCCCAGACCTCACTGATGTGAACGCCATCGACAGATGGTCACGGATTATATTCCCCTCTGCCTTCTCCCTCTTCAACCTCATCTACTGGCTTTATTATGTTCATTAATGCACTGTGTTTTTTTTTTTAAGCCCATGTGATTCTAGTTTATGACTGAGAGAAGCCTTGTGTGGCCGACCCGACACGGTAACGTCCTGAACGCTTTTTTAACATGATGTGTGCAGAAAGAATCATGCACAGCCACAAGGATTTACCTGCAGAACATGCATCTTACAAAGACTTGCATGTGAAGTCAGCCCTGTGATCACCTGCGACTCTGTATCACACGGACTGAAACACACTTTTGCAGCACTGCATCTCCAAAAGATGATTTAAGTTGGTTTCGATGAGCTGCTGAAACCTTCCCCTGTAATTTCAGTATAACATGTGGCCACACTATTAAATTTAAGCGATAAAGGTTTGTAGTATTATGACAGCACTAGCCTTCTTTATATCTGCACATGGACAAAGGAGGACCTGTAAGATCCCATACACCCAGACTAAACTGACTTTGCCCAGGCGGGAAATTATTTGGTATGAAATCAGCCATAAAGGAATAGTTGTGATATTTTGGGAAATGTGATTATTTGCTTTCTTGCTGAGACTAAAGAATGATCCTACCTGGGTCTGAGGGATTAACCAAATTTTTATTTTAAACTCCTATTGGGCTTCCAGCTGTTATTACAAAAGCCTAGTTGAGATAAAATGACATTAAAACAATAAGGCTGCATCCAGTTTTGCTTTTTTTCACGATGCCCTTTGTTTGTCGTATTATATACATTCCTTACAACTGTGCACTTTTGTTTCTCCCAAAATGCCAAAGCTTGTTCAGTGTTTAGTTCCAGTTGCTTCAAGACGATGGAAACAGAGTCTGTGGTCAACAAGCTGAATCTAGAAGTTGTACCAAGGTTACAGGAGCTGGACTGTGTGTTGTTGTCTCTGTGCCGGTGTTCAAGCGTTCCCTAGACTTGAGATCATTTGGTTTCAGATCAAATTGTATTTAAATTTAATGGAAATACTACTTTCTTAAAAAGTTCAGTAAGTTTTTACTGATCCTACTGACCAAAATCTTTGTTAGCATTTCTGCCATAATCAAGTAGTTTAATGCTATGCTCATTTCTATCCTGTAAGTTCTTGTTGATGATGGAAAGTAACTAAAACACGTTACTCTATGATATCAAAACAGTCATGTCTTTGCAGTCGGGAACAATAATGACCTTCCTGACACAACATGTAGTATTTCTGTAAAAGTAGAGTTAGGATTATCACATGTCATTGATGATGACGACTCAGAAAGTTGAGTATAAATACCAATATCCAATCAACTTAGCTTAATTTTCAGAACCCAATTTTAAATAACAGGAATAGAACCAGTACTGCATTTTAGAAAAAACTTTATTTTCTCATTTAGTGCCATGAATGAAAGCTTTCTAAAAGGTTGGAAGAACTAGCCCTAATAGCATTTCTGATGCTAACACATCGTGTCACTTCAACCACTGCAATAAAATTGTCATTTTTACATTTTTGTGTGAACAAATTAGGTCATGAGTGATGTTTTGTGTTACTCTGTGGGCTTTTGAGGCTAGTACATGGATTATTTTCATATTTGGTCAAAGCGATGCTAGCGATTTAACGCTAAGCTAGGCTAATCCTCGCTGACAAAATGCAAAAATAAAAGGACTTCCCAAAATATCAAACTATTTTATCAACGTGTGCATTTACACATTTTCAAAATGCCATATTTCCGACAAAAACTGGAGAGATTGTGTGACATTAGTACAAAGGTTTCCAGGCTTTTGTAGTGAATTTTTTATCGAGGAATGTATTGGATCAGTTTACATCGTCCCACTATTTTTGTCACGTTGCTTTCTGTTGATTTTGTGAAACACGTACATAATACAGCACAATCCATAACTTCCTTGTTTGTTTCAGACTGCATGTTGTACTGAGGACTGAGTCGTGGCTGCAGATCCCGACCCTCTGGGGATTTGATGTACATATTGTAACTGTGCACATTTTCTCTCAGCTCACAGTAATTACATGGCTATGTTGTCAACGGTGTTTTGCTCAGTGATTTCTGGCCTCGCTGTTCTGTTTTTGTTAGTCTTTACACAAACTTATCATTTCCTTTTTGTGACAGTAAATATAAAAAAAACACAATATCAGCTCGTTATCATTTCCATTCTTTCCTAAAGGTAGAGCATGTGAAGTTCTGTTAAGTGAAGGAGGAACTGATGGGAGGTGTGTAGCGTCTCCTAAACAACCATTCCTGCCAGACACAGCTCACAACATGCCATCTGACTGCTTGCTTGAGCAACTCGCAGCGCGTAGGAGTGACACCACCTGTCAGTAATCCTCGCAGCTCGGTGACATCCATGCGCGCCGGCCTCACGGTGCCCAAAATCAAGAACGAATCGCATATAACGAACGCTTTCTCAATGGGCCTCACATTTCTTTTAAACGCTTTTGCTTGATGATCTGTTCCTGCAGACAGCTTTTTCCATGAAGTGCTCCACCTTCAAACTTAATGGGTCAGGAGGATCGGGACAGGAAATGGTACATATTTTTGGCATTTGCTAAATAAATCAAAACATTTTAATTCATCATTTTTGGTCCGAGCACTATAAATATCCCTGCTACGCAAACACTTCGGCTTTGCTGCCAGGATTAACCCTTCCTGTGCAATTACATTACAGACATTATAATATAGATTTTATATCTTTTTATCTCTCTCAAGGATATCCATTCCTATTTAACTATCCATCTACTATAATTGGAAAGATCAATACATATCTGGAGAGATATAAGTAGATTTTTGTGTTTGTCTTTTTCCATCTTTGAAAGATGGATAAAAGCATCTGTGTGGATATCTGTCTGTCTGTCCCATGAACGGAAGGTATCAAAGTAGATGTTTAGCCATCCTTCTATATTGTACCCTATATGGCACCCTGTTGCAATTTTACCTTTGTGTCCAATATGTGAGCTCAAGTAAGAGTAAATACACATCAACAATCAATATTGACAAGAGCATGTGCCAAAAAATGAAAACTTAGTTGTATTCATGCATATTTATACAAATATGGTACACTGTGGTGGACTTTGCCTGCCGTATAGTTTTTCCTCAAGCTTAGCTAACAACTGAATTACAATAGCTTTCTCACCTTAAATAAATTAGTGACGTTTTCTTGGAAATTAGGAATATATGTTTTCATTAACTTGTATTAAGTTAGTATTTTTCTGTTTTTTTAATAAGTTACTGTTACATGTGTGATGAAAGTAACAGTATTCTCATTGTTTTTGGGTCACATTTAGACATTTAAGTTTAAATATTATATTGAATATTGTACTCATAAATATACACTGATTAGTGTTTAATTACATCTTTCAACAAATTGATGCCTTCTCACAAACTGAGAATGAATCCATTAAACATAAATACGAGCGGAAGCTGGTTTGTGGAAGTTGTCACATGGCCCTGCCATCTTGAATACAGTAGCCGAGGTGGACATCACAGTTCCACTTGATCACGTTTTATGTATCGCTGGAGATCGAACACATACGTAAAAGTGGAGAAGAGAACGCGTAGGCATTCTTGTGCTTTAGAACCCAATTTTAATTCATATCAGCACCTCCAGAGTCAAGATATGAAGGATCACACCTGTTTCATCATCTGAGAAGAAGCAGAAGACCAACACAACGCCAAACAATACAAAAAAAAACTGATTATGCTGTATGCATGCATTAGCGTGTAATTTGGTAAGAAACAAAACCTCTTTTTGTCTTTCTGACTTTCCTACCAGAATACACTAACTCGGTCATGGCATTAACCGTCCCCTTTCCTAAGGCTGAAGATTAGCAAACTAGCAAGCACTTTATTCATATAGCACTTTCAGACAACTTCCAGCTGGAAACAAAGTGCTGTACACTTGACATGACAAACGAAAAATGATAAGCACATTAAATTACATTTTAAAAGGCGGGGAGGGGGCTGTCTAATGTGCAGGGGCAGGTTATTCCGAGTTCCCTCTTGGACCCGGGTACCTCCAGGAGCAGCTTGTCAGCTGACCTGGGGGCATGAGTAAGGATGTATTTAATAAACAAACATAAGAATTTTAAAATGACCTCTAAGATATACAGGCAGCCAATGTAGTGAAGCCAGGATGGGAGTTATGAGCTCTCTTTTGAGAGTTCCTGTTAAAAGTTGTGGAGCAGCATTTTGAACCATTAGCACCAGTATAACAAGTAAAGAGCAGTGTGCTTGGAGTTTAACCACTTTTGGCAAGCTTATTTTCTATTTCCAAGTATAAGGTAAGTAAAAAAAAAAAGAAAAACTTGCAATATGTGTGTGTTTACATTTCTTGCTCAGTGCAGCCAACATGATTTAATGTTTGTTAAAATCAGCTTATTAGTTGACTTGGGTAAAAGCTGCCGGTTATTAGACTGTTACTGGTTAAAAGTTTTCTGGATGAATTTGTGGAGGCTCGTAGTAGCCATAAAGCCTAGCTGTCCTCACCACTGTCCCCTTATATTTGTGCCTTCTGAGAGTGAAAGGTGGACAGATTTGAAACCTGTTTTCTGTTTTGCTAAAGTTGACGTAGTGACTACAGTTTGGTCCTCCAGGTGTTACAGCAGATAAAATCAATGCAAATAATGAGAGAATTGATTATTTCTCCTACAAAGTTAACTCTCAGTGGCCTGAGAGGTCAAACGCACTGCAAGAAAAGTCCAGAGGTGAGTAAAGCAAACATGTAACTACAGAATGATATGAATCATGTGATTTTTTTTTTTTTTTTAAAATCCCTCTATGCAACAATGAATCCTCCATTTCTTTTCATCACGACTCAGTGCAATCTGCAGCTGTTCAGTCACATTATTGTCTCCCTGTTCAGCTCTGTGGACACAGATGTAGGGTTAAAAGGGTTAAAAAGGATGTTTTATTTAAAGTATTTCTTTGAGTCAATTTTTGGGATTGTAGACAGGCGATCATCACAGGTTTCTTTTTCCCTTCCAAAACTCTCCTAAATGAGTCTTCTCTTGATGGCAGCAGGCGTCTGAACAAAGGAGCCTATGGTGAGTAAACCAGACTGTGACTACTGCAGGATCCACACATGTTTACCACATGCGGCGTAACATTCTGGCATTGATTGGATGGAAACACCAGCTTCTTATAGTGGAGGCCCAATCAGCTCAACAGTGTGCAGGTGCGTAATTAGGAATGTCTTCCAGGTGTGTGATTAGCAGGGCGGAGATCGCTAGAAAAAACTGCAACAAAAGTATGCACACACACTCTCACTCACTCAGACAGGGAAGAGAAAAAGGGGAAGGTGAGTCTGTCCAGGAGGACAGGGAGACCATGATCCTCCACTAAATCACTTCCATTGTGTTTTGTGAGCTTTTGTTTTTTTAACTGCTTATGTTGTTTGTTTTTGTTTCTTTTTTCCACTTCTTTTGTGCTTTGTGAGCTAGCAGCATTTTTCTGTTAGCTGGTGTTTTCTTAGGTTGAAGTTCTTTCTGGGCCACCGTACAATGAAGCTCGTTGTAGCCACGTTTGATGGCTAATTAACCGTCATATTTGCGCTTATATTACTTATTTATTATTGTATATAAATTTGGATGTAGATGAATTGACCCAAGTACAACATCTGTGTTTTAAGAACTGAAATATTACAAACTACTGTAAAACTGAAATTTGTATTTTTAAAGTGTTTGAAATTGAGAGCATTTTACCAGGTAATGGATTGTGCTTCATCAACCTGTCAATATCTGTTAGCCATACTGTTTTAATGGATGGTCTCAAGTACCTACATCATGTTTAGGCTATTAATAATTTATGCTTGGACTTAAAATGTGATTGTAACTATATTTAAGTCTGCACAGTCTCTTGAAATGTTTTTAAACCATCACATGACCTGGTAAACTTGGTTTCTTCCATTTGACCATCATCTAAAAATGATGTTAGCAAAAAATGGCAAGTTGTGTAGAGCGCTTTGAGTGCCCAGAGTAGAAAAGCGCTGCATAAGAACCAACCCATTTACCATTAGTTATTTAAACTAATATTAGTTTAAATAACTAATAACCAAATATGAAAGACTGTTCACAATTACAAACTCAATATTTAAAATATGAAGTACTTACAGTTTTTATTTTGTCATGTAAACTTGCATGCATGTCTCTGGACTGTGGGAGGAAGTTGGAGTACCTGAAGAGATCCCCATGAGGGGAAAAAATACAAACACCACACGGAAAAGCCCCAGCAGGCAGGTGGACTTCTTGCTGTGACAGTACTAACCACCACACCACCCACACACACAAAAAATAGTCCAAAAAAACAAGTATGATGACAATGTTTACTTTTTTCTTATATGTCAGTGTAAACGTGTCCAAACTGACCAAAAAACTGATCAGAATCACACACTGCTGCAGCTGTTTTGCACTTAAACACATGCACCCATGAGTCTGCCTGTGAATTGCTCCTATCCTTCATTTGCCATCAGATAAAGGGCACATATTTTCATGTATAACAACATATTCACAAACAATATGCAGCATGTGGTTTGTTTATTTCCTGCTGCAGTGCAATAAATGATCTTCAGCAGCTGTGGATTTCATAAGCCAAGCTAGAAAAGGCCATTTTCCTGCGGGACCTCATCAGCAGAAACAAGACAAACAGCCATAGCAATGACCATAACACAAATAAGATCCCTGGTTTGCTGTGTGCATTATCAGTGCCAGCGCCGTATAATCATTATAACCTGCAAAACAAAAGTAACCATGCCCGCGATCATTCATTAGTCATCGGCGTTCATCATTTACTCTCCGAGTCCTTTCTCTGCTCCGTTATGTTTGCACTAATGTTCGTCATTCTAATCTCGTTTCTGTCGCCGCGCCTGTTTGTTCCTCATTCCCCCGCTCGTGTCGGTGTTGTGATTGGTGTTGTGTGGGTTGAATGGATTGGAGAATTCAGCTGCGGGATATTCCAGACATGCAATAATTCAATCTGCAAATTACAGCTGATTGATAGTGGTGCACTTCAGATAAATGAACAGCAGGTGTGCGTTTGGCTGTGAGCTGCACATTATGAGGAGTTTTGAGGGCTGAAATTTGCCTCTTACATCGCCATGAAATCAGAAATATGCCATCTCAGGTCCCCTGCTCTCTGATTAAATGGACACGTTCAGGTAAAACAATAGAGATCGATCAGACCGCTGGAGCTGTTTTTGGCTGTAATAACTAATAAACATAGAAAAAATGAGGTACACCGTCTCTCATTGGGCTATGTGATGCAGTAGTACTGTAACGTTTCCCCAACTTACTGCCAATGAGTGAAAATATTCTTAAATTGGTGTGGAATAGCTTGACACAGCGATGACATCAGTCCCATCCAACACACTTGGGACAAAAGTTAGCTTAAGATCACCTCATTATGTGTTTATTTTGGAGTACTCTGTAGAGTTGCAAAGCAAAAGTCTTTTATACAACAAGGTAAATGATAAATGGACCAGTTCTTATATAGCGCTTTTCTACTAGTACTCAGAGCACTGTATACAGCATGCCTAATTCACTCATTCACTCAACAGCTTTCTATCTAACATTCAGATGAACACATCAGATAGCAATGTGAATTTTAGTATCTTGTCCAAGGATACTTTGGCATTCGGAACCAGCAACCTTCCAATTAGTAGATGACCTGCTGTACCTAATGAACTACACCCCACCCCCCAGAAACTGTCCCCAGCAATTTGCTGGTACCCCATCCATTTGGAGTAACTAGATTCTAAACAGTTTAAGCCCATCCATCTATCCATCTATCCTTCCTTCCTCTCTCTCTTCTGTTTATCCGGGGCCGGTTCGCAGGTCAGCAGCCTAAGCAATGAAGCCCAGACCTCCCTCTCCCCAGCCACCTCCTCCAGCTTGTCTGGGGGTAACACCAAGGCATTCCCAGTCCAGCCAAAACATATAATCTCGCCAGTGTGTTTTGGGTCTGTCCCGGGGTCTCCTCCCGATGGGACGTGCCGGGAACACCTCTCACCCAGGAGGCGCTCTTATCAGATGCCCAGTCCACCTCAGCTGGCTCCTTTCGATGTGGAGGAGCAGTTTAAGCCTTTCCAAAGGAATTTTTATTCAGAATCTTTTTAAGGGAATAATTGATGCCTGTCATACATGACACTAGGTCATGCCAAACACTGACCACAGATTTATTCAGAAGATGAACATAGTCACCATTAAATCACCATTTGGTTTGTCAAGCCATGTTTGTCAGCAACCTGTTGTTTTCACAAGCATATATAGTGTGATTTTAAAATAAAATTTAATTTATATTTTTTATTGTTTTTATGTTTTATAAAAGTTGATTTTGTTCATCTGGATGTAGCGTTTTCAGTGGGAGAAACGTTTCATCACTCATCCAAGTGACTTCTTCAGTCTCAGCTGACTGCAGGTTTCCCCAACCTTATAAACAGTACATTTGCATATTGACTGAAACTAGCACCACTTCATCATAATTATGCAAATTCTCATGACCATTGAGCAGCAACCATTGATCAGTGGCCATGAGTACCATTCACAGAGAGTTGGGGAATGGCTGCAATCACAGCATTGTAAGATGGTGGAAGATCTACCCTTAGGCCCCCTCCTCGATTCAGAGATGGTCTTTCCCTTTTCAAGTAAATGGCCTCCTTGACTCTGCGCTCAAACCAGCGTCCTTCTCTGTCCAGGATGTGTACATCCTCATCATAGAAAGAGTGTCCACTGGCCTGTAGGTGTGAATAGACTGTGGAGTCCTGGCCTGACGATGCATCTCAACTGTTCCGATACTCCTGACACATACGGGATCACTACGTGTTTTCGCTTAGTCAGCGGTTGTCCTTCTCTCCTGGATCAGCTGGAGCTTTCTTTAGGTGCCTTCCCAGCTTTGACAAAAGTCCAGCTGGGATAACCAACTCTCTGTGAATGGTACTCATGGCCACTGATCAATGGTTGCTGCTCAATGGTCATGAGAATTTGCATAATTATGATGAAGGAACTGATCTCCTAGCCCATTGTTCCTTCAGTGGTGCTAGTTTCAGTCATTATGCAAATGTACTGTTTATAAGATTGGGGAAACCTGCAGTCAGCTGAGACTGAAGAAGTCACTTGGATGAGTAACGAAATGTTTCTCCCACTGAAGACGCTACGTCCAGATGAACAGAATCAACTTTTGGAGATTTACTTACCTGGATGATTGAGAATGCATCAAGACGTTTATGTTTTATATTGTCTATAGTCACAGGTGTTTTTTGTAGGCAAATCTAAATACATAAACCCTATCGATGCAGGGCAAAGTCACACACAGGCTTCCGACTGTTTATAAAAGTAATAATATTGGGTTGGTCCCCTCTTTTGCTTTCAAAACATCCTTGATCCATTAAGATGTGGACTTCACCTCTGATGTGCTGTGGCATCTGCACCAACATGTTAGCAACAGATCTTTTAAGTTGTAAGGTGGGCATCCATGGATTGGACTTGTTTGTCCGGTACATCCCACAGATGCTCAATTGGGTTGAGATCTGAGGAATTTAAAGCCAAGACAGCTCCTTAAACTTGTTGTTGTGCTCCTCGAACCATTTCTGAACCATTTTTTTCTTGCAGTGCATTATCCTGCTGAAAAAGGCTACAGCTATCAGGGAAAACCGCCTCCGTGAAAGGGGTCAGCAACAATGCTTAGGTAGTTGCTACATGTCAAAGTAACATCCACGTGGATGGCAGGACCCAAGGTTTCCCAGCAGAACATTGCCCAAAGCGTCACACTGTGATGTAGAAGAAAACGTGATTCATCAGAGCAGGCCACCTTCTTCTATTGCGACACAGTCTAGTTCTGATGCTCACATGCCCATTGTTGGCACTTTTGGCAGTGGATCGGGGTTAGTATAGCCCCCCTGACTGGTCAGCAGCTATGCAGCACCGTACACATCAAACTGCAATACACTGTGTATTTTTCACACCTTTCTATCAGAAATGCAGTTTGGACTACATCGTCTGTTTGGACCAGTAGTCAGCCTTCGTTCCCCACATGCATCGGTGACCCTTGGCCACCCATGACCCTGTCAGTGGTTTTGTCAGTGGACGTTTGATAGATACTGACCACTGCAGACTGGGAAAACTCCACAATAGTTCCAATTTTGAAGATGCTCTGACGCAGTCATTTAGCCATCACAATTTGGCCGTTTGGTAAACTCGAGCTGTCCTGCTTGTAACACATCAAATTTGAGGACAAAATGTTCATTTGCTCCCTAACGTATTCCACACACTAACAGGTGCCATGATGAGGACATAATCAGTGTTATTCATTTTACCTGTCAGTGGCCATTATGTGATGCCCAATCCTCTTTATTAGTGAAGGTCCTTCCCAGAAAGCTGATTCATTTCTGTTCATTTGGATGTAGTGTTTTCTGTGGGAGAAACAATTCATCAGTCATCTAAGTCACTTCTTTGGTCCTTCAGGTCCCTTTCCTGTTCCCGTGAACAGGCCATCCAATCACTGAACTCTCCTAACACCACATGTGATGATCCACAGGATCAAAACAAAGGAAACAAAAAAGATTTACTCTCATCAGCTTTGTCAGGGTTGTCAGTGTAGAGAGCAGGTGTGGTTCTAGTTCATGTCCAAATATTTAACTATAAATAGGTTTTTTTGTTTTAGAAATTGTAGAAATATTTTTTATGCACACACCTCACTAAACAAACTTGCTAACCTTAGCTGCATCCCTACATGCTCCTGTTTAAATGTTTTTCACTTCCCAGCACCGAAAACAGGACTTCTCAAACCAGTGTGAGAGCGCGCAGTAGCAGCATCCATCATTTCACAACCTCCACCTCAAAGCATGTAACAAATCCCAATTTAATCCACATGAGAATTACATTTCATCTAGACTATTAAAATTCTGGTGTCCACATACTTCTAATGCCATGTAATCTATTTTAATTCCATGTCCTCTTTAAAGTATATGTACTTGTTTTGTTTTTTCGGGACATTTTATGCAAATTGTTTGCCATCAAAGCCAAAACAGGCGAAGGTATGAAAATGTGTTTATTATTAGAAACTAACAAACGCATCCTGACTGCACAAATGCGCTGTTCCCTATAATGTCTGTGCTGTTTGTTAGCAGTGAGAGCGGCGCAACTAGTGTCTCCCTTTAAAAAAAAGAAAAGAAATAAGCCTTTAAAGCTTTTTGTTTAAACCTCGATTTAAAGCACAAAACAGTTACTGAAAAACATCAGCCCGTTACTGCACAGTGACAATGAAACTACAATAAAGTTGCCACTTCAAAGCAGGCGTACAGCGAGAAACAAAAGGCTTCCTTTGTGATGAAATCCCTGAGGATCCTGGACGGTAAACGCTCCCTGAAAAATGCTGCTTTGAGAATTTGACTGTATAATTAGGGTTTTTACAGTGAAGCTGTCAGATGGGTGGGTGAGAGTGTGTCACTTAGAAAAAAAAAAAAAATACAGACTTGTTCAGTAATTGGCATGAAAATAAGGGATCAGATGGTAGGAGGCTAGCAGGAGAAAGAGTGCACCACTGGGAATCTTAAAAGGAATACGGAGCGGTGTAATGACTGAAATGAATGTATACAAGGTATTTTTAACCATGAGATCAGAATCTAATACTAGTGATTATGAAATAAGGAAATTATTGTTCGAAAGAAAGTGCCTTCAAATTTGCAGATAATGAACCTCACAGGAACTGTCTCCAGTAGAAGCAATAAAGGAAACAAACCAATCACTTGATTGGGTTTCTTTGGAAGGCCGTGAGGAAGATAATTAGACTGAGGCAATAATACATTTCTGTGTGTAATGAGACAGACAGTTGGAATATCAGTACATTCATCTGGGATAATGAATCTAAAGGAGTGATATTAAAACTGAAGGCGGGAGCAACAACAGCAGCTGCAGTGTGAGTAAACCCCCACCACCACCACCACCTCCACAGTAAGAGCAGGCGGACTGAGAGCTGGGAGCCAAGGTTTTTCACCTCCAGTCGGTTCTTTGCGATGAGCCCAGTAAACTCTGGGCAAAGAAGGTGGATGATACTGGTATAAAAAGAATATTTATGCAAAAAAGAGTTTGTGGAGACAGCCGTAATGAGTTTTAAATAGTGCAAAAGTACTTTACACTTTTATTTGAATGTGTGTGGGATTTTCTGTGTTATCTCAGAATGGTTGAAAAGGACAGTCTGTTCAGCCAAACTGAGCAGCTTTGACAGCTCTTTTTGTGCACGGCTGTGTGTGTTTGGGAACTTTTTGCAGACATCCAACTCTCCAAAGAATGCTCATCACACCAGCTAGAGCTGCTAGGGAACTGTGACACAAGTATGCAGCCTCATATGGGATCTGTTTTTCTTAGTTTTGGCTCCTGTTTCGATTTAGTTGTTGTTGCTTCTTGTGTTTGCAGTGTGTCCAGTGTTTGTGAGTATTTCTGCCTTCATCTTCCTGGTTTATGTTCGTAATCTCTTTTGCTCACAAGTCCGTCTGTACTTTCCCTTCCTGTCTTCATCATCTTTTCCTGTCTGTCTTCCCTGTCTTGTGACTGCCTGCCCCACCTGCATTGTTTTCATCCATTTTTAAACCTGCACCAGGGCTCAGGAGGTATTTTGAGACATCGACCAATCAAAGGTAAGTGGTTGATCTCTAGCTCCAGTGTGGATTGTTAAAGAATGCATCCATCAGAAGGCGAGTGTGCAAATGTTTGATAAAAGTGCTCAAACATTTTTTTTTAAAAAGCAGTTGCATGAATGTGCTTGGGTGAATGAGGCAAAAACACATGGCTGAAAACTGCACATCTGCAGGAAATGTCATTGCCAAGATCATTTTGGTTTCAGCGGTTTTACTT
This sequence comes from Oreochromis aureus, assembly GCF_013358895.1. Classification (NCBI taxonomy): domain Eukaryota; kingdom Metazoa; phylum Chordata; class Actinopteri; order Cichliformes; family Cichlidae; genus Oreochromis; species Oreochromis aureus. Next base: position 33,707,939 of record NC_052963.1, on the reverse strand, counting down.
TGGATATTTTTATCAGTAAATTTCCTCAAATGTTTTATTATTAGCAATGGATCCATCGTTAGCCTTCAGCTACTTTACCTGAGTTATTACAGTTAATAGACACATGTTTCCCAGACACATATTGTCCTAGACTCTTCAAAGATCTTCGCTGAATTTTTCTTTTACTTTGAGGCTAAACTTAAATTATCTCAACGGAAATCTTGCATCCCTATGCAAATCATCCTTACAGATGTGTAACTCTACCCTTTTATCACTAAGAACATCCTTGAGCTGACAAGACAGAGAACTGCACAGATGAATTTACAGCAGCTGCACAGCAGCTTCATCATGCTGGTCCATCTGAATCATCACTTTTCTTAGCACACCTCAGCTGGCTGTTAGTGAAGTACTGCTCACCAGCTGGGCTGCAGTGTGTCCAGATGGTTCTGCTGCACCCATATACATATAAAGTAGTCTTAGTGTTGTTTCACATAAGTGCTGAAATGTTTTAAATTCAGTTTTGAACTATTACATGTTTTATTCTAATGCATATAATGTAAAATGTTCCAAATCACATTTACATACTTGAGTCGTATGTGCTTATACATCCACTGTGGTGTAAGTATATGAAAATAAAGCAACACAATGACTTATACATCTCATAAACCTATATTTCATTCACAATAAAAAAAAAAAATAGAAAACATATCAAATGTTTAAAGTAAGCACTAAGTTCCCCCCTACTTTTAACTACAGTCTGGAAACACTGGGGAACTGGGGAGGCTGGCTGCTGGACTTGTGGGACAGTAATGCTGTCTGGACTGCAGGCAGGCCAGTTCAGCGGTTATAGTTGCCGTATGCGGTTGTTTTGCTGAAACGTCCCTTCCCAAAAAAGACATCGCATGGATGGGAGCATATGTTGCTCTGTATACACCTGACACTAACACACCCTCATACCATCAGAGATGCAGACTTAACTGAGCTCTGCTATCAAGATGGGTCCTCTGCTCTTCAGTCACTCTTTAGTAAATCCAATAAAAATTACTCAGTTTGGGTAATTAGTTTGGGTATTAGTTACCTGCTGCTCCTGGCACACCTGTGTCCAGTCTGCTTATTTCTCTTAGCTCTTCCATAAATGCTTTTCCACATTGTTCCCTCACTATTGTTGGTGGCATCACTCCGGCTCTATAATGTATTCTTAGTTCTCCATTTTGTTTATTGCATATTCTGTGACCTAGACTTTCACCTTATGTGCCAGCCAGCATCACATCCACTTCAAGTATTCACTTCTGGATTGGCTGCTTTCCCGCTCTCCACCTCTTATAGACCTCAGCCTGTGGACGCTTTTATGTTTCTTTGCACAATCTGAGTTTTTGTAATAAATCTGTAGCTATCCTTATTCCAATGTGCCATCTCACATCAGTTATTAGCTCTGGTTCAAATATTACACAACACTTGTACTAGGTTTTCGTCAGTGATAATATCTTCTACATTTACCTGGGATATTCTTCTGCATGGTCATTCTCTATAGTCTCTTACAGTATTTTCCAACTGCAGCATTGGACTGACTCAAACACTGTAGCAAAGTTTAACTTGAAGCATTAGAGCACTTGTATTTTTGTCCTTAGGTTAGCAGAAGAATTCAAATGAAATGGTGTGGAATTAAGCTGGAAATGTGCAATGCAGCAAAGTTTCTGTTGTTCTTTTTTGTTTTTGCAGGGTTGGTATTTAAGACCACTCAGAGCACTTAGACAAAATATCAGTGGCTTTCAAGTTCCCATTAGTTACAGGCATGCAGGAAAGGGCTTGGTAAGCAGTTGGTGCGCTCCAGAAATCTCACCATTATTAGTTCGAGGTCAGTAACCAACGCAGGAGCTATACTAGTTGTTTAATGAATTTCACACACAGTTCAGTGAAGAGGAAACATGAAATACACTCATTCATTATAGAAATTCATTTAGTTTAGATCAGAGGAAAATGTCTGTGTTCGTATATAGCTATAACATTATTTTTGACATATAATACCATTTTCCTGCTTGATTGTGAATTAAAATGATAGACTCTTACAAAAACAATCCAGCACCAGATCAATTGTTTCCTTTACAATTGATCAGAAGTCCCTAAACAAAACCTTTTCCTCAGACACGTGTGTGCGTGACCTGACGTGTGTGCTGTTGGCAGATGGTAAAATAAATGGGATCAGCCAAGTGTTCCAAAAGAACCAATCATGCAGCCAGAGAGAGAGAGATGGGATGAATTAGGTGGGACGTCCGATCCTGGGATGATTTTGACATTGTGTTAAAACACAGTTGAACGCTCCAGACCTGCAAACTGACGATAATACTGTACAGCTACTTGAAAACAGCTGCTGTAAGTAACCTCAGATCAAGATGTCGGCGTATGACAACACAGGTCCAGCTGAGTTTTGTCAGGATGTGAATATCAAAGAGCTCAAAAGAGGCTCTCCAGCAAATCCCACATTGCTGTTCTTACCTACTATAAAGCCAGCAGGTCTGCAACAAGCAGAACTTCTTTTCAGCTCCCCTTTCCCCCCCGAGATGTGTGAAGTAAATCCCAGCCTTTAACAGAAGTTACTGCATCAGTAGCTCTGCACAGAGCTTCCTCTGACACAGCACAAACAGCAGGGCTGGAGTAAGAGGTGTAGTGAGAAATTCTCACAGCTGCTCTTTGTTCACCTTTTCTTCCCAGCCAACACTGATTTCCACTTGTTGCAAGGTTTGCCAATTAGAAAACCTGTTTAACACAGAGTCTTACAAAAATCTAATATGAAAAATTAATACAAACAACGTCCCCTGAACATGTTGCCAACAGTAAACATTTTCTAAAATGTCCTAAAAGACTCACAGTGCCACTCTAAAGTTTGGAGTTACTTAGAAATACCCTTTATAATGTAACGTGAAGAAATGTTTTAATTATTGGCATTAAAATAAATCAGAATAATTTACCTGGATCTACAGAGAGACCTTTTTATGAAAAAAGAAAAGAAAGAAAAAAAAAAGAAAACCTTGTGTTCCCTGATGCAAGTTTTATTATATTCTATTATTTGTGTTCTCATAAAACAACACTTTTATATTTCCAGCAAAATAATCATTTTATCTCTTCTTTTTCTCTTTCACTTCTGCTCTGTCTTCCTAAAGGAGGCTCTTAGCTGGAAAGCACCAAGACTTTCCCGACAAATGTGAGCAGCAATCGGATGATTTATAGGAGAGGAAAGCATTTTTATTTTTTTATTTTTTTATTTAATTCTACTAAAACATTTCTATAAAGAGCTAAAAGAGAGAAGCTGCCAGGTCTTGGATATCTTGTGATAATATGGGTAGTGTAAAAAAAAAAAAAAAAACTATTTCTGTACAAATCATATGAAAGCACTCTTTCTAGCTAATTACTGGTCATCAAGGTTAATGTGAGGGCCCAAAGAAGCTGTATATATGCTCCTAAGCAGTTCATAGCTGCACCATTGCTTATGGATTTTATGGTGTGCAATCCTGCAGCCCCTCCACATGTTAAAGTGTCCCTGGGTAGGACACTGAATTCCAGGCTGACAGGCCGCATTTTGCACAATACTGTTATATTGTAGACCACCATACTGTTAAAATATCAAGTATTGTTAAAAGGTGCCATGTGAGCCCATGCCATTCTGAAGAATTACTTTGTGGTTTAGAAATGACTGCTGTAAAGTCACGTCAAGTTAAGATGCTACTATAACTGCACAGGTCTCTAGTATTTTTGTCAGGATATGAACATCATGGAGCTCTAAAAGGACCTTTCTTCCAGCAACATGAAACTCAATGAAATCCCACTTTGCTGTGCTTACTTACTGTAAAGCTGAGTGTGTATCCCAGCCTTATATAGAGGTTACTGCATCAGTAGCACAGCGCTTCCTCTGACGCAGCACAAACAGCAGGGCGAGAGTGTCGGTGTGAGGAGCTCTGAGACGGCTCTCTAATGGGAAATAGAGATACTCTTAGTATTTTGCACCTCTTCACTCTGCCGAATCACTTGCTCTGTGGCTCTTTACACGAAGGGTTTGCTGAGCAACGTTTACATGCTGACACAACACAACGATCAGTAAACTGGGGTTAGTCTTTCTGTAAGCATGTCAAACAATAATATATCATCTTTTCCTGTTCGTCCTCATCACACCTACGGAAATTATCTTAAGAAGTGAGCTGAGGAGTTGATGAGAACAGGATGATGAATGCAGGATGTGACTTTTAGTTCATAAAGCAGACATGAACTTTTTTTTGCCAATAAATGTCCTGTAAAATTAGTTTTATTATCATCTTATGACATTATGTAGACTTCATAGTGATTCATACCTTTACTAACACCTTTCCAGAGATGGTGCCTGTAAGCAGAAATGCAGTGACCAAAGAGTACTGGCCATAGTAACCCTCAAAGTCATTTTAAATGGGGTCTACTTAGTTATTCCTAGCCTCCCACTGTGTCTGCATGTCCATATAAAGTTCCACCATAGCATGTGTGCTGCACTCACTTCAGATTAAGACCAGTTTGGAACATTGTTATATATTGTTACATTGTTATTATACCCTTTTAGAACTGTTCAAGTTTAATAAAAATATTGGTAAGTGGTTCCGTAGGAGGGAATCAGTATCTCTATGCTATCTCTATGCAGCAGCCAAGATGGCTGGTGTCACTCACCTGAAGCCAGCCTGTTAGCCTGTAGCTCTTTCCATGTGATTTGGTTACTAAATGAGTTTGTAGGATTGTGCCGCTTTTTAGAATATTTTCCAGTTCTGATAGGTCAGGAAGTGAAACTCAGTCACTTCTATTCCTTTTTACTTTAGGTCAAACTGATCTGCATGTACAGTGTGTCATGGTACCTGGGTGGTCACAGGATTTTGACTTTTGGATGTTGAGTTCTCATTGTTTTTAGTTTTGTTTCTTGTTTAGGTTTCCACAGTTTAAATCCAGTTTTTTTTATTTTTGGTTATTCTTTGTGTTTTTGAGTCTCGAGTTCTGGGTATATGTTAGTTCTAGTTTGCGGTTATGGAGTTTTATGTACTCCCCTCTGCCATCTGTGTTTTTCCCTTCTGTCAAATTTAGTTGAGGTTGTTATCAATTTTCTCTTTTATATTCCTAGTTATTGTCTCTTGTTTCTTGTTTCTTAAATCATTCATTTAGCTGTGTCTTATCACTCTCCTGTTTCAGTGTCCCTTGTGGCCCATTCACATTTATAGTCCCGTTTTCCTTTGTTCCCTCAGTTCCTCTCCTTTCCTGTGAGCTTCTTGGAGTTTGGGGTTATTCTACTTGTTTACCCTTCTTGGAGTCTTGCTTTCTTGGACTTGAGATTTCACATAATAGAAGGATAGTTTTTCGTTCATTATCAGCATGGTTGAGTATTGAGTTTGGGTCCTTAACAGTGGCAGCTCATCAATAGAGTACACCTGGGCCCTGTCCCCGTAAAAATATTCAGAGGAAAAATAATCCATCAGAATCAGTTAATCATAAAAATACAGCAGTTTGCTCATTCAACACGTGTGGTTACCTGAATGTGCCTGGTGAGCCTTTTTGTGGTCAAATTTTATGACATTATGTGTTGAGTTCTTGTGAATAGTATAATTATCTATTGACTTCCTCATATGGATGCCGGTCGAATGGGAGTCTGTGGACAGACTGAAAGTTTTTCACAAGAGTCTGAGGCTGAGATTCAGTTGGAGTTTGGAATTTGACCCTCAGGGAGCAATTTTGCGCGCCCCTCACCAACTGGCATGGACTACCTGGCTTGTTTAAAAATATGATTAGACCATTTGACGTCATTCACACATTCACACTAGGAATCGTGCCTCAGATGCATACTGTGGACTGTACTGTTAACACTGCTGGGTTCAAGGCTCATGGCCTTTTGTCCTATTAAGTCTACAGTCTGTAATATATAAATACTTTTTTTTTTTTTAATTAAGGCATCCTAGCTTTTAAATCTTTTGAAACATATTTGTGACAACTAAAAGCCACTCTGAACCTTGTCAATACAGCTAATCCTGTCTAACAACTTAATCTGATTAGTATAAATCTATCAAAATGAACAGTCGTACACTGTAATTTTTACCAAGAGTCAGAGGAGAGAAAGTTGAATGATAGAATGAGTGAATTCTGTATTTAAATTCACAATAAATACAGATACATGAATTTCAGTAGGTTATTTAAGATTTGTGTAGATATTTGTGTTTTTTACATTTTTTTAAACATTTTTTGACAATGACACAATTTTTAGAATTTTGCTTCTGTAGCTCACTGCTGTGAGCAAACACTCAAGGTCATCATTAACATCTCTTTGAACTACTTATGGTGGTCCTTTTTGTTTTGTTACAGTCAATTAATATATAAATATAAAAGAAAACGTAAACTCTCTGAAAATAAGATGCCACCTTCAGAAAACTAAAGAAGGTGGCAGATCTCTGCAGCAGCCGGTTCGTGGTGTTTGAGGTGGCGAGAAGGGGCGGGAGGACAGTTTCCCGTGGGGCTCCTGTGTTTCTGACACACAGTGCTGCAGGCGCACATACGGTGGTCAGGTAGTTAGATAGTTCAGGTCAGTGGGATAAGGATGATTTCCTGTGGTGCATTGTGATGAAAGGAGTCTTTTGTTTTACCGTACTCCTGTGACTGTCCAGTAGGTCATGGAGAGGAAATGAAGTCTTGTCCAACACAGGATGCTGCAACATCCTCCTTTCTGATAGCCAAGCTCCACATTCAGAGCATTACTAGCTTTCTGGATCAGAGTCTGCTACCCTCAGTCTGTCTTTAGTCTTGGGTGTGATTTATGTTTGGCTTCTTTAAGTTGATCTTCATGATATTCCTTTATATTGTATGTCGAGTCTTTAGTTCTCGGTAGTTTTGCTGCAAAATTGATACATACACTCTTTTTTTAATGAAGTTCATTAGCCATTTGAAAACTTGATAAAACTGGTGCTGACTGTGTGGAAGTTACTCAAAGCTCAAAATCTTATTTCTGGCATATTAACTTCTTTTTATTAAGTTAACAAATATGTAGGGGTAGAGGCAGTACTTTTGTTTCAGCTATATCTACCTATTCTCCCTGTTTCCCATCCTTAAGATTTGCTACTTGACTACAAACCTTTCACTGAGACTATTTCTGATGAGTAGTAACAGTTAAAGTAGATGAATATATCAACTATACATTATTGGCATTATATTTACTAATGACATGCTACTTAACAACTGCTAAGAACAAGTTTTCAGGTAAAGGTTGCAAAGATTGTTTGCAAAAATACAGTTTTACATCTGTTACACTGGCATTTGACACTGATTCAACCAAAGAAATGGGAACAAATTTAGTGTTTTTAAGACAGCTACCTGGCAAACCATCTAAAGTTTCAATTTCCATTCGGTTCTTTGCTAACTTTCTTATGTGTCGCCAAAACACTTCTTCAGCCCTTCTGTTACGTGCATTTTTCGGACTGAATGACTCACAGGTCCGTGTTAACTGGCTTAAAAGCAAAAACATTCTTCTGAAAGACCTTCAGAAATTGAGGACTCTTGCTCAAGAGCACTTTAAAATTCAAAGAGTCAAGTAAAATATAAAGAAATAAATGGTGACTCGGGACTTCTACACAGTGCAGGTAAATACAGACCAAAGATTATTGATTGTGCTAGAGTTATGTATGTTAATGTGTGAGAACTGATTCATGAACAGACTGCACTTGAGGGCTGAACACTAAATAAAACCCATACTGATACTTCTTGCTTTACAAAGTGGTCGCTGTGTTAAAACTGGTTTCTTCTTGACTCCAAGGCCAAATATGGGATAAATACAAAACAAGAGTACCATTAAAAGAAGTGGACCTGTTTCTTTGAAACATTGTCTCTATTTAAAAAATAAAAATTTAAGAAAGTAGATATGTGTCAGTGGCATGTTGCAACTTTATCAGAAAGGCAAGCAGAGAAGATAAAACCTCTTTCCCCAGCTGTCACCCACACAAACACACACACACACACACAATCCTCTGTTTAACAAGACAAATTGGACCACATTAAAACATACCGATTTGTGCTGCCTGCCTTTTATTCTTTTAAATCTGCTGACAGCCTCCTGCAGCTTGCTACTTGGAGATCTTCACCTTCCTGCACTCCTTTCTGTTTAAAGAATTGTAAAATATTATTACTTGACTCACTACAGTTATCTGCTATACTGCCAAAAATGATTTACTATTAGCTGACAATGAGGAGGGTGGAGGATGCTTTAGAAGTGTTCCTTTAGCAAAACAAAACGCCTCACAACACATTATTCTGTATATACTAGTAAACTGTACATAAAGTATCAAAAGTGAAGGCCTTTAAACAGTGAGCGCATTGCAAAAAAGCATAAAAATAACAAATGTTTCCACTGCAAAGTTGCTATGTAGAGTATAAAGCATTTTGATTTTGCAAAAGATTTGTCCTTAAAAAAAGGCACTATGAAAAAAAATCGCCATCAAGCAAACTTCAGCTGGTCCTGACGTTTCTAAACATGAGAAGAAAGAAACTGAGATTGTGGGTTTATCCAGTTCTCAGGAGTAGACAGTGGAGTTTGGTGGATGCTAGCTGGCTAACCGATGTAAAGAAAGGTGTCATGGTGCAATAACTAACTATTGGTTACTGTGCCACTGCATCATGCACCAATTACACTGCAGGAATGTCAAAGACATGAAACCCTGGATGACCTCTAATTCCCTTCTAAATTCAGATAAACCTGAGCTCATTGTACTCGGCGCTAAAAGATAAGGTAACAGTAGACTTTATTGTCCTACATATGAAATATGTCTTGGACAAACAGTAACTAACAATAGCAGCACCAAAATTCAATAAATAATGATGTTAATTTGCTGATAAATTCATTTTAAAATGACTTGTTTTTTACAAAAATGTCCTTTAATGCACATATTAAACAAATATGTAGGACTTGCAACTGTGCGATATCTCTAAAATTAGAAACATCCTGTCTCGGAATTGCTGAAAAATTAGTTTTTGTATTATTATCAGACTGTCCTAAAAACTCCCTGAAAAATCCTGCAGCAAGAGTACTGACGGGGACTAAAGAGACAGAGGTGGCAAAAGTACAGACATTGTGTACTTATACCTGTACAGATTCCTGTGAAAGTTAAAATACTGAAGAAACCTCTTTACTTTGTCAGGGGCTGAGTCTGTGACCCAGTGTTTTGTGTTATTTTGTATTGTTGATTTCTTATGTTAATATTATGTTAAAATCATGTGCTATTCTTAAGTTAAGGGTAGAGTTGAGTTATTTTGTATTACTTATGAGATAACGTTAAGTTATAGTTTATTATTAGTTTGTCTTGGTTGAGTTTTAGTCTGGTTTGTGTTTTTTTTTCTGTGCTTCCTCGTCTATGTAGGTTACCCTTGTCTCTCTCTCCTCTGTGTCCCTCTGCCTCTCTCACTCCCTCTGTCTCTTGTGTCAAGCTTGCTTGTCCCAGTTCAGGTCTCTCCATGTTTCCTGTTTTATTTTGAAACTTTTGTTTCTATGTTCATTGTGCTTAATTTTACCTTTCTCTGTGGCATCATGATTATTTGAGTCAGCTGTTTCCCCATGTGTTCCCCTGATCACCTCCTGTGTGTATAGTCTGTGTGTTTTCCTTCAGTCTTTGTAAGGTCGTCCGTGTTCCTTCCCTCCATGTCATGTCGGGTTCCATGTATTTCATGACTCTGTTCAGAATCATGTTCATGTCCTTTGTCATAGTTACCACAGTTTAGTTTTTCCAGTTTAGGTTTTAGTTAAGTTTTTTGCCCCTATTTGTGTTTGCTTTATTTTGTATTCTTGTTTAATTAGCCTGAATAAATGGCTTGCCTTTTGTTTGAACTCAGCTTCGTCTCCTTCCGTGTCTGCACTTGGGTCCTCCTTCTCACTAAACCTACAATCTGCTTCCTCAAACTGTGACAAGTTTCTTCAGTACCGGCTCTGAAATGTACTCAAATTAAGAAAGTAAAAAAGCAGCTCTACAATTCTACCTATTTTTGTGCTAAGCTAACTGAACCTTGTACTATATTAACGTAATAATAAAATAATATTAGTAGATGAGAAAACAAATTTTATTTTAGTCTAAATTTTAATCCTAATAAATGTACTCAGCTTGAATCAGTTGAGTAGAACATGAGCACAGTTGTTCAGGCTCATTTTCAAACTCTACACTGACACTGTTGATGCTGTCTTCATACTAGACCCTATGAAGTTGTTATGAAGGTGGAAGTCAGTGAATGAATCTCAGCATCGTGCGCTTAACTTTAAATTCATCTCTGCTTGATGTAACTCACTTCTTACCTTACCTTACCTAACGCAGTTCTTACCTTTAAATCTAAGCTCTCTTCTTCCTCTCCTGTCCTGTTTTTATCTTTTTCCATCTCTTACTTTTCTCTCCCTGTGAAATACAGCAGCTATGTTTACCACCTCTTGTCATTCTTTGTGTGTACACACCACTCTATGCTTAATGATTAATTATTATTCATCTCTGGCTTCTTTTCAAAAGTGTGTGTTTCGTTCAGTCTCCCTTCCCTCACCCCAAACCAGTCACAGCCAAAGTCTGATTACTGGACCTGTTTCTGTATTATCGTAGGCTCTTTTCTTTACAATATAAAGCACATTGAGGGTGAGTGTTGTTGCGATTTGGTGCTATATAAATTGAACTGAATTCAGTTCAACTCAGTTGAATTGAACTGAATGAGATAAACATGGTCATAGCTGAGGCTCTAAAAATTGACAGCGATCAGTATTTTCAGTATTTTCTACTAAAATACTGAAATCTACAATGTTTTCATGACATGAAAGACAAAAAAGGCTCATAAACAACAAAACAACACAACTAAAACCAACAGCTCTACATCAAACATATATTAATTGTTATGACAGAACAGGGCAGAAGTACTTGGTTTCTTTTGTCACATTATTATGATCCATTTCTCACAGTAACCATACATAAAAATGCTGGTTTGCTTTTCCTTTAGGGCTTAGTCCTCAACAGAAACCAGTAAATGAAATGTAAAGATTAATGGGCGAGCCATAAAGCAGGTTTCAGAGGTTTGATATCTTGATTTTACTTTAGTTTCCCCTTTAAAATTTGGGAAAATGGTGACTCAGGTTGCAAAAGCAAACTTGGATGTTGAGGTAGACTAATTGTTCACCGAAGATATTTTTGGTTTCCAAGTGCCTCTTTAGTTTGCTGCTACCAGCAGTGATGCCCTGTGGCTGTGCACATTCCTGGTCCAGATGAAGCTGTAAGTATTTCCCGCTGGTATTTGTATCTGCACTGGTGTTCAATCTGATCCATTTTCTCTTTTCTTAATGTTCTTGTTGTCAGTCTGAGCTCTATATTTCCCACCGTTTCTATCCCTTTTTAGTTTAGTTACCCAGGTGGTAAATTATTATTCACGTCACAGCATGTTGTGTGGATGTACACTGCAATAACACTGTACAGTCATAACAAAACCCAACTGGCATACCTGGACTTGCCCCATGGCGCACCATTTTGGAACCACTGTGTATAAATTAAAATCCTGTGTGCTGGGGCAATGATTTATGGCCTCTCATAGCTGATAGCTCTGACCACAAGCATGGATTTTCCACTCATTACACTGACATTCAAATTGGAAAGCTTCCATCATCTCTATGACTTCCAGGTATGATATATAAATTGTCATTACGTGAGACTGACATTAAAGCCAATAAGACTGATGACCAGAAAGATGAAGCAATCATGCAGCCTTAGTTTAGTCTGCATAGGCGCCTCACTTCATATAACTGTCAAATCAAACCACCTCATTACTGAATATTTCACCATTTTGTAATTCTACAGCTGAAACATGTAATTATGGCATCAATCAATCAGTCGTTGACTGATCAGAGCTGGTGATTCCACCCTCAGGGTCAGTCACTGTTGTTATGATTGTATTTGAACCAAACATCAGCCTGGAAACAGAAAGTGCCTGGACTGTCACATGTGCCTGTTACACTGCCCCTGCGGGTCAGCAGAGCTTAAAGGCCATAATAAATTATGATTTGTGTGCAATAACTCTTCCGCAGGTCTATGGGATCAATGCCTGCCTGAGAACAAACTGCTGTTAATTTGGAATGAAGTATTGATTTGAGTCACTCAACAATGCCAAAGGACTCGGCAGCCGCTATTTTTCATTTAAAAGCAGAAACTAACATCAGTGTTACATTTCAGTCCATCACACTGGACTGTTTATTCACTGCATTTACTTCAATAACCAGAGATCATTTACATGTTTAAAAAAAATGTGATAAAGTAATATGAAAGTCTAAAAGTTTAGGTGTTGGATTGTGATAAAAGGACTATATGGGGTAAATAAAAGCATCTACTCACTAGAGAGCCACTTTACACCATCACCAGTTTCACTTCAACAACCGCAGTCAGCTTCTTGTGCAGCAGCCATGTAAATCTTTGTTTCGATTTACCTTTGTGACGCTTATTTTAATTGTCATTTGGAACCGTGTGATTTTATCATCTTGCAAATTCTTAGCCAAACAAGAGTGGAAAGTGGATTAGCGCTAACCTGCAGACAGTATAACAGTTATGTAAGCTTTAAGCTCACTATCTTCATCTTTATCCATCACTTACTCATAAACAGGTGTGACACCAGGTTAGGACTGTCAAGTCATTAGTCAGTGAGAATCCTGAATAAGTCTCTATAGATCATAGAACAGGGAGATGAGGACTGCTTTTTCATAGACTTCTGCAAAACCAGAAGTCTAACCAGAGGATTCGCCCCCTGCTGGACATTAGAAAAAATGCAGGTTCAAGACACTTCCACATTGGCTTCCCTTTACAGTGTGTGATCTGACCCCACACACTTGTTTCTTTACAGGAGGAAGGAAAGCCAGATGTTACCCAGGTTAAAAGCTGCCAGTGATTCTTGGTCTTTGTCTGTGTGATGCTGCTGCTACAGCCCAATTTTTCGACTATTTAAGCAGAACGAAAATGTTTATGTGTTTGTATGATTTATGCTTGTTTTGATGTTTTGTAACTCTGATTAAAAGGTGCATTTGTGTGTGTGGAACTGCTTTTCTTTTTGAAGCATCGACTTTCAAGGCTTTTAGTTCTAAACCCATCATGATGCTTAGCACTGTAGCTTTTTCCTCAAAAAAAAAAAAAAAGGTTAATTACTCACAATTCTTCCATTTTGTTGATCCATAGTGCTCAAAAAAACATCAGATACTGTGTGCAGATATCACAGGATTTAGCTGACTGCCTCTTGAATGTAATGCATTTCGAAGTTCACTGTGCAGAGCCCCAAATAAATCAAAATAATTAACACAGTAATTGATCTGATAAATTTTCCTGCAAAAAGGAGACAGTTCTGCTGTATCTGCAGAAATGTGCAGCGGCCTGGGCCTGAGGAAATCACACAAAGAGAGGTCTTGCATAAAAAAACAAGCATATCGTGCCGGAGGATAGGGCACTTTTACAGGACCACAGTATTTAATGAGAGACTGAAACACGTCAGTCAGATGCAAAAATTAAAGAATGAATGACACCTCCTGTGAAGCAGACAATGATCTTTCTCAAATGAGAAATTATGACTGTAAGGTATGAGCAGCCCGGTGTTAATGAGGATTTGTTGTTTACTGAAAGAAAGTCAGAGTTTGAAGGAGACAACGTCACAGTGACTGACACAGTTTATCTATCAGTGAATGATTTTAGTACTTATTCCTGTCAGCTTCCTTCCTCTGGGCCTGCGTTTGGAGACTGACCAGACAGGAAGCGAGGGGCCAGTTCATAAATAAGCACTAATATTTATTATATAAAATAAATCAACAGTAAAAAAGCCCCAAAAAATAAAATCTCTCTTAACAACTCACTTTAACATGAAACAACTTCACTTTGGTTAACAAAACTCACTTTTTAGGCACACTTTGGGCTCCTTTGTACCATCTGAGCATCATTTAAACTGCACAGCCTGCCTGAGATTTCCCCTATAATTTCCTCTCCCCTTAAATAGAGAAGCCTCTTAATCACCTCTTCTAAACAACTAAAAACTTCTAACTAAATGTAATTACATATTCCCACGAGTGAAAATTATGTAGGTAATTTTCTTTCACTGCTATTTCTCCAGAATTGCAAATGTAAACTTCTCTTATCTTTATTAGTATTTTCTGGGATTACAGCGTCTTGTGGTTATTTCTCAATCAAATTCCCTCGGAAATAAGAAAGTGGTAGTTTCACGAATGTCACAGAACATCTGTCTCCATTCTTTGTCAGTTACATTTGTTCCTGACTCTTCTTCTAAGTTACTTCTACCTTCTTCTTCTACCTATCTAAAAGTTTGTATAAACTGCTAATTGTGATTTGTACCCTTCAGTTTGTTTTATTTACTATTGTGAAGGTCTCTGATTTTGTTGTGGGATTTGGGGGATTTTGTGAAATATTTTTTAAAAAATTCATTACTGATATTTTGGAAATCTTTTGTTCTGTTTTTGTTCTGTTTTGTCTTTTCTTTGGTTTTAAATTTTCTGTTATTTTGAGGCATTTTGAGTTTTCAGGTCTGCTTATATTTTAGTACCTGTCATGTCAGTTTTACGTCTTTGGACTTTGAGCTTCTGTTTTTTATTAATTGGCGCCTCTTGTCCTGTTTTCCCTAAAAGGTTTCAGCCATGCAGCCTGGTGTGTTTTTATAGTCTTTGTCTCAGTTCTTTGCTGTGTTATACTGACTGTACTGTTTTGTCTGCCCATGGGTTTCATCGTTGTGTTCTTCCTGTTTGGATTTATGGACTTATGAGCCGGCTGGACTTCAGCTGTACAAAATATAGTTTTTGTTTGTTTTAAATTAAACCAATTTAACTGCATTTTGTTCTCGAAATCAACAAGACACTCTTCACATGACAGAACCCTTTTTATTTCCTCGCATGCATCACTGTAGTGATTGTCTTCACCTGTGTTCCCTGATCATGTTATGTTCCCCTACCTGCTTGTTGTGTGTTTTTGTGGGTTTTCTGCCACTCTGTTTTGGATTATGAACACGAATAAAGGCTCATCTCCTGTTTTGAACTCCACCTCTCTTTTTTGTATTCGAGTTCTGACCTGCAAAATATGACAATTATCCTTTCAAATATTTTCTTTGTCCCTGTGTTAAGAGTCTGATAACTACATTCACAACAACAACAAAACACCACAATTACAGTTTTAACAAAGTGCTTCATAACAACAACATCACAAGCAATCAAAGCACAGCAAAGGAAAAAACACCTCATGTCAGCTGCTTTTGATTAACACGGACATACGGGAAGATTTAAAATGTCTCCTGGCACAGGAATGACCCTGAACCTCAGTGCTAGTTCCTCTGTGATGCATCACCGTTTCTCTCCTCTCAGAACTCACACAGCAGCTTCATGCTTTGTTAATGACCTGCAGTCTTACTGCACAAATTTAAAGTTTCATGCTGCATCTTATTTTAAATCCAGGAGTGCATTAAATATATTTAATGTCCTGATAAACAAAATTAAGCATCAATGATAATAACAGAGCCCGAGTCCATTAAAAAAACAGTTTGGTTTGTTGCGGGGATGCAGAATATAATTCAGGTCTGACCAAAGAGCAGCCTTTTGTGTATTTAGGGTTTTTATGTTTTTTGAGGCTGGAATTATGGCTGCTGCCGGGGAAAAACTCCCGTTAGTCTCCAGTAACACTTTATCTTCACTCCACATGCTTCACCATGGCTAGCTGAAAGTGAAAGTCTTCTACAGAGCAAAGAGTTCACAAAAGGGCAGAAATGACAGCAACCTGAGGCTCTCTTTTTAAAAAAAACAAAATATAACATGCACATAAAGCTGCCTTTTTGCTTCAGCCTCCATGCATCTGTTATGCTCTTTAATAGACTGCAGGGGGGTGAGGCTCTCCAAGAATGCTATTTGGCTAGCTAGCTTCATTTTTTTGATATTTTTTTTTTTTATTTTAAAGTGTGACTGGGGTATGAGTAATTGTTTCTCTTACATATTTGAATACAACTGGGATTAAGAAGGGTTTGCATTTAATAGGAGACCTTCACTCCAAACTTAACAGTGATAGGTGGGCCTGTCACCATGCTGCAGGGGGCTGCCAGCGGTGTTACTTCCTGACTTTCGTACAATGATCTTCAGGTTAACAGCTATCCACACAGAGCATCCAGTAAGAAAAAACACCCAATAAGAGACAATTTTACTCAAAGTCCTCTAGACTTTCGGGTAACAATGTCCATGATCTTTCTAAAGAACTGAAGGGTCATTCAGGCCTTTGTTAATGCATTTCCCCAACAGTTGAATCCCCTGAGAGCTATGAATGTCTGTGTATCCTCTAGGCATCGCGATTGTCACTTTGAAGCATCCATCAGGTGTTAAATTATGTTAAAGTTTAAACTGTGACCAAAAAGCCAAAAGACTAACTTATTCAAGAAATGAAGACGATCCACTGCATAATTCAAAATAACTAGCAAATTTGACACTACACAGGTCAAACAATAACTGTCTACAAAATCAAAATATAGATATAGAAGGTTTAATACTCAATGAGTTGCTTCATAAAGTGTCTCATGACACAATGATGACTTCGTTTTTTTATCCCCACATTGCTGTTGTATGCTCTGCTGTGCTATAGTGGCTTATTTCCATAAGTTGATCGATAATCAGCCTCACTCAGCAGCATAGGGAAGATTAAACAATTTGCACTGACTGTTAAAAAATGTAGCATAAGGAACGTAGGATGTGCATCACACATGTCAAAAAACGTGTGGAAGATGAATAGTTCGGGTTTAACCTTCAAATGTAAAAATATATATACGATGGTGAGATTTATACACACCACATTGGCAACGTTTCTGCAAAGGTTCATCGGCATTCAGACACTCCTCTAGAAAGAGATAGGGAACATACTAATATACATACGTATTTACACCATGGTCTGTATCTTTGAATGATCCTTGAATGAAGCTTTGCAGAGACAGCCCTACACCATCATTCAAATCCTTCTTTCCTCCGTTATGTCTCAAAGTCATTTTCATCTTGCTAATTTTTGCCCTAATGAATTTTTCCCACTCCACTCTGCTGTTTGTGTCACATCAGTCCACATTCTCTGACGTGCAGAATTCATAATTAGGATGCTCGGGCGCAGCTGAGGGAGATACTAATTTTAAAGTCATCTTCATCAAAATGGCAACACGTTTTTTAATTAAGCAGGCCAGTATCAACTTCACAAACTCTCAAGAGAAATGTTAACTCAATGAGCTCTATTCATTAAACACACATCACACTTAATGCTCAGTACACAGACGTCCACTTGATTCTTGAGTTGCTTTAGCTTCGGTGTCATGTTTTTATTTTATTTTGTGGCATTTTCCACCTCTATTTAACAGTGCAGCAGTGAAGAGTAGACATCAAGGAGGGGAGCGAGTGCGGAGGAAGGCTCAAACCCAGGCCACTGCATTTCAGATATGTGGTATCACCTGTTCAACCAGTGAGCTAGTCTTGCACCTGTCATGCTTTATTTTTTAAATATAAACACCCAAAAGACATACGTGACTTTATTCATTCTCATTTCAAGCTGTTAATCTGATGTTCCTGCCAGCACATGAAGCTGTCCTGGTAATGCCTGCAGGACCCCCCGCTGTGGTGATGATTTCAACTCTAATTTCCAAGCAACATTCCTGTGGTTCCCAGAGTAATCTAAGGTCATACAGTAGTTGGAGAATCTTTGTAATGGAGGCATTCAAGAATGGTGTACATGGATACTGAAGATGCAGATAAGCTATTTCCTATTTTTGCATCAAGATGCTTTATATTATAAGGTAAAGTCATCCATCCGCTTATCCAGGGCTGGGTCATGGGGGCAGCAGCCTAAGCAGAGAAGCCTCCCTGTCACGGTCCTGGGTCGGTGACCCAGTGTTTTCTGTTTTATATTATTAATCTTTAATTTCTTGATGTGTTTTTGTTAGTTCTTAGGGTTTTGGTTTGTAAGACCGTTTTAATTTCCTGTTTTACTTTGAAGGTCTCTCATGTCTAATTAGGTTCAGCTGTGTCCTCCTCTGATGTGTCATTCCCTCGTTACCTTGTGTGTTTATATAGTGTGGTTTCGCCTGCGTTCATTGTCGCTTTGTCTGCGTTAATTGGTGTTCTCAAGGTCTCTATGCTCTTCATCCCGTGTGTCTCTGTAGATTATGATTTCAGGTTTGGTTTCTAGTTTTCCCAGTTTAGTTTATGTCTAGCTCATTCCTCATTTCCTGTTTGCCACTTTGCCCCTCTGTAAATAAAGCTCACTCGCAGCACAGCTTTTGCCAGCATTTGGGTCTTCCTTCACAACACCACACGTCTGCTGCCGCAGCCGCGACACTCCCTCTCCCCGGCCACCTTCTCCAACTTGTCCGGGGGAACACAAAGGTGTTTCCTGGCTAGCCGAGAGATATAATCTCTCCAGTGTGTCCTGGGTTGCCCAGGAGGCATCCTTGTCTGATGCCTTAACTACCTCAAATGGCTTCATTCGATGTGGAGGAGTAGTGGCTCTACTCTGAGCCCCTCCTGGGTGGCCAAACTCCTCACCCTATTTCTAAGGGAAAAGCCAGCCACCGTTCAGAGAAAGCCAATTTCTGCCACTTGTATCCATGATCTCATTCTTTCAGTCAGTACCCAAGGCTCGTGACCATAGGTGAGGGTTGGGACTTAGCTCGACTGGTAAATTGAGAGCTTCGATTTTAGGCTCAAATCTCTTTTTACCACAACAGACCCGTACAGCGTCAGCATCACTGCAGCCACAGCACCAATCTGACTGTCAATCCCTGCCAGGCGTTCCCAGCACACCCTCACTATACATTTAGCCACCCCAGGTCTGTCCAGCATCCTCCCCCGCCACCTGATCCAACTCACCACCAGGCAGTGATGACTTGACAGCTTAACACCTGTCTTCACCCAAGTCTCCAGAACATACGGCTGCAGATCTGTTGATGCGATTACAAACTCAGTCATCATTCCCTGGCCTGTAAAGACCCTACAATAATACAGAGAAAAAAGAGAAAATCCCAGACAATCAGAAGACCTCCTATGAGAAAGCAAAAAGGAAAGGGAAGGAAAAATTCCCTTTTAACAGGAAGAAATCTCCAGCAGAACCAGGCTCAGGGAGGGATGGCCATCTGCTGAGACGGCTTTGGAGTGATGGGAGGAAGACAGGACAAACACTCACTACAGAAAAGAGTCACAGATTTCTAATAGCCAATAATTAAATGCTGAGAGTTGTATAAATATGGGATGTCCCAGCAGCCTAGGCCTAAGGGCCACCTGGTCCAGCCTTAACTATAAGCTTTATCAAAAGTGAAAGTTTTAAAAACACTTCCCTGTTGTTGTTTTTTTCTTTGTTTTTCAAGATATTAGAAGTATGCATGCATACTGTGAGGTGTTCTTGTTGGAAGTGTGAGTATAAGGTGCAATCTTCTCTGATACCAGTAAGAGGTCACATGCAGCCTGTTTTTAATGCTACTTATTATTTTTGACCTTAATTCTCCAGAATAATACAGAAACAGTGAAGGTTGGTTCCTATTTGAATCTGGTCCAAAGTTGTCTATGCGTGGGACGATTTTATGACACTATTAGTTAAAGCTATTGTGGTCTACTGTGCAGTTTAACCATCCAGTTAAATTACATTTAAATTACAAATTTCCATCCAGATAAACTGCTTTAATGAATAAATAAAGAACCACACTAAAGAACATTTCGGACTCTGAGGTGTTTGGGGTCAGTGGGTGTTCCTGCAAACATAGTGTGCTTTTGCAAGTTTTGTGGGCCTAAAGATCTTTGGTGTGTTCAGTGCCGTCTGATTAAAAGTGAACTCCCCCCGGACTGTGGTTCACACCAAACAGCTGAATCTCGTCATGTCATTGTCAGTCATATAGATTTCATGTGTAATGTTGCTGCATTTTTGCCTCTAAATAGATCATCCGCACTACATCTGTGAGTCGGATTTCCACCTTATTTATAATGTAAACGTGTCTTAAACTGAAGCCACATTCGTCGTATGATGGCACATTTCATGCTTGTTACCCTTTTATGCCATCATTTTTTTTCATAATCGTATTGCAATACAGATGGTTTTTTTCCAGTACTCCAACCCTCACAACCATTACTAATTGTACGGTGGAACACTAAGCCAATTAGAGCCACACTGTCAAGTCCTTTCAGTTTTTATTTACATATGATTTGCTTGTTAGGAATTCCAAATATCAACCTACAGCTTGCTGTATTCCAGAATAACAGGAGACCAGAAATTCAGCTGCTTTGTCTGCCAGGCTTTTCCTTCTTTTCCTGTTTGCACTGATAGTCTCAGACGGGTCATGGATTAGATGTCAAAATTAAACCCCGACATCATCAGTATCCAAATGAGATTTTTTCCCAATGTCCTAAATGTGTTGTGTCTGTGTCGTCCTGTTCTGTCTAGTGTCTTATCTTGTTTATTTTTCCAATTTTTTGCACGTTGCACTTTTACGTAGTCCTGTGTTTGTCCGTTATATGTCATGTGTAGCACCAGGGTCTCGGAGGAGCGCTGTCTTATTTCACTCTGTACTGTACAACTGTACATGGTCGAAATGACAATAAATGCCACTTGACTTGACTTGACTTGACTTGACTTAAATATGTAAAAGTACACAAACCTTTGAAAAACAGATACTGAAAGAGTTTCAGTATCTGTTTTTCAATATCTGGCTCCTTTTGAGCAAGTTGAGGTGGTTTGGCCTCCTGGGTGAGGTGTTCCGGGCATGTCCCACCAGGAGGAGGCCCCTGGGAAGACCCAGGACACACTGGAGAAATTGTATCTCTCGGCTGGCCTGGGAATGCCTTGGTGTTCCCCCGGACAAGCTGCAGGCGATGACTGCAAAGAGGGAGGTCTGGGCTTCACTGCTTAGGCTGCTGCCCCCATCACCCGGCCTCAGATTAGCAGAAGTGGAGGGACGGATAGATGGATGGAAAGAGTTTCATATTTTGTACTTTGTTTGGCTGAGTGTCTTTCCTCAATGTTCATTCTATTATGGAGCACTGTAACAAATAATTTCCCCTAGGGATCAATAAAGTATTCTGATTCTGATTCTGATTCAGTTCAGTGTTGAAATGTTTGCCAGGTTGTCTGTGAAGGTTCTCAGTCAGGTTCATCCAGAGTGGGATCTAAAGAGCTTGAAAAAGAGGCAACTGGACTTTTTGTGAAGTTGTTTGACCTCTCATCCAAGAGGATTTCTTTCTAAAAACTAAAGATGGAGAGCCCCAAGTATTTAACACCTAGTGGGGTTTGTCCCCTTGAATGTGGTCCTGAGGGTCATTGACACACTCACTGAGCCAAGGTGTGAAAAAAAAATCATGTGGGTCATTACTATCACCAGGGGTTAAAGGTGAAACAAATGACACCTTGCCCCATCCCATAATGGCTACGTCCGCATTAGCCCGGATAGATTTGAAAACGGCGTTTTCATCTGAAAACGCTCAGCGTCCACACTAGCGTTTTCTAATAGAGTTGCGCGTCCACATTGAAACAGCCCAAAACGCTTACGTCCCAGTCCTGCGCATGCGCAAAAGCGAGTGAGAATTAAAGAATTTGAAGAAAAGCTATCTGGAGCATGTGCAAACTGATATTAATCTTTTTTAGGGCTGTCAAAATTGAGAGCAATCAAAACAACTGCTGCATAATGCCCTCCGCTAGCTTTGTTTAATTGGTCACATGACTGCATCACATGACTAAAATGCGTCATGGTTTTAGAAAGTCTGAGTTTTCGATTGTCCACACTGCGACGGGAGAGCTCCATTTTGAAATGTATGTGTTTTCGTTTGAAAACGCATTGTTTTGTGTGGACGTAGCCAATGGTAGCTATTGAGTTCACATGAGGCATGATGTGCGAGGAGGGTAAAGGGCCTGTAAGTGGCTGGTGTTGTAAGACGCCACCTCTGTCGGTGATGGTTGTTCACAGTCATCTCGGTCCAAAATGTAAATGCACCAGTTCGTATATAGCACTTGAGGACTCAAAGCACTTTAAACAACATATTTTATTCACCCTCTCGTGTCCATTCATACGAACACTTTTACACAAAAGTACTTTCTATTAGAGCTGGGCGATATAAGATTTTTTCATATCACGATATGTTTTTTTCATCTCAGGCGATAACGATATATATCACGATATAAGCCAAATAACTATATTTGTAAGATTTAAATGTGCCGTTGCTCACAAGTAAAATGTGAAATAATTAGCAGCTTGTTTTAATTAAAATATTTATTTCCCATAATAAGTTCAACAGGGTAGATGTACTTAAGGAACATGAGACTTCAGTTTCAGATAAAGGCAAATATTGTAAACTACACAAAAGGCAGCCGCTAAAGCGTTTAAGTTTCAAAATAGAACAAACAAAACAGACCACTAAATTGTCAATTCCACTTAGAAACAAAATTTTAATTCTAAAATAAATCTTAGGTCGTTTTACAGAAGAACAGACAAAATTGACTAACTTTTGTCAATATCAAATAAACTGAGAACTAAAGGAAATTCTCAGGCTACGCCCACACGTATACGGGTATTTTTGAAAACGGAGATTTTCCGTTTTCGTTTTAAAAATAATCCCGTCCACACGTAAACGCAGAAATGAAGGAAAACGCTGCTAGGAACATGCCAAAGCAACAGGTGGCGATATATTCCTAACCGTAGAAATGTTGGCCAATCAGAAGTCTAGAAGCCTCGGTAGGAAATAGTAAACAAAGATGGGGCATAGAAACAGAACCGAGTCATATGTGTGGAGGGACAGTAACTATGTGTGTATATGTAAGCATTTAAACACTGCAGAGAGAACAATTAACAGTAACAGTATTGTAGAAATTCATTTCACCGAAACAATAACGTGGCGCACAGTGTGACGCGTCAAAAGGCGCACACCTTTGACGCTGCGTTTTTCTCCGTTTTTCTTGTCCACACGTAAATGCTAAAACGGAGTTTTCGAAAATATCCACCCTGGCAGGCGTTTTAGAAATCTCCGTTTTCAGTGACTGAAAACGCCGTTTACGTGTGGGATTTAAAGGTGCAAACATAGAAAAATCTGCGTTTTCAAAAATACCCGGTGCGTGTGGACGTAGCATCAATCTCTCCTTGTTGTATAGCTTAGCTTTTCAAACAGTTTTAACAGTTACTTTAGTCTGACAAAAGCCGAATGACTTAATTAGCGCTTTCAGTCAGAGATTGAGCATGCACCGCTTTATTGTATATCCAGACTTGCTTTCGGCACAATTTACAGTGTGCGCTACTCTGTTTTTTGTCAGACTTGAAATAGCGAAATACCTTCACACCACGGAACTTCTGTGGCCCTTCCGTTTGACAATCTCTCCAGCATTGGAACCATCATCTGTTTTTCTTGGTAACCTTCGCTCACGCCTCGGTTGATTTTTCTCTAGTCGGCAAACTCATTTCCTTCATTACCTGGGCGGCCCGGCTGCAAAAACAAATACACATGTGCGCTTTGGGGCTTGTGCTGTACGTAACAAGTCATGTGACGTGACGCTGCGGCTGTGATTGGTTCGGCTCTGCGCTACTTAATTTGGATTGGCTGTTCTTTTTTTTTTTTTTTTTTTTAAGAGGACAAGAGAGATGAGGTCTATCGCAATAGTTTAATTTTTCTA
This sequence comes from Oreochromis aureus, assembly GCF_013358895.1. NCBI lineage: Eukaryota > Metazoa > Chordata > Actinopteri > Cichliformes > Cichlidae > Oreochromis > Oreochromis aureus. The sequence continues at coordinate 33,684,294 of NC_052963.1, read as the reverse complement.
TCGAGAAAAAGTTATTTCGCAATACATATCGTTATCGTTTTATCGCCCAGCTCTACTTTCTATCTTACATTCATACTCCAGTGAACTAATCAGGGAGTAACTTGGGGTTCATACTTAGATGTGCAGACTGGAGCAGCCAGAGATCAAACCATCAGCCTCCTGATTAGTAGATGACCTGCTCTATCTCCTGAACTACAGCAGCTCTGATTGTTACAAAATCATATTTCAAGTCATTCTTATCTACAGTGTTGGACAATAACAAGGAGTATAACACATGGGGACAATATTTAGAACATTACAGTAAAAAGACACGCCACGATAACAACAGGAAGCTCAACGAGATAATAAACTTAAAGTTCAGCTGACACCACTATGATGCTTGACTGACAGCCACAAGTTTAAAGGTGAACAAGACAAGTACATGATCTGGGGATCAAAATGGTTGCATAATGGCATTCAGACTGTGAACGTGTGGAACCTCGTAGAGTCTGTGAGTGTATTTTGTACCTCTGGGCTACTGTACAAACCTCTTGTGCTGTTAGTCATCTTAGAATTGGATAATTTAAAAAAAACAAAAAACTGTGGGATAAAGTGAAATAAGAACAGGGCAGCAGTTTGTTTCAAAAGCTTTTAAAAACAACTGTTTTATTTTTACTTTATAAAATTGATTTATTTAATTTAAAAAAAAGTAGAAATGATTTAAGAAATGCTGAATATTTAATTTAATTCTGATTCAAACCTCTCAGAAATGAGGTATTAAAAGAAAAAGTCTGAGCAAAGTCTACATCACAAATTAGCCAACTTGTATTTGTGTGCACACAAATATATCATTGTGTTGCTACCATATCGTTGTCACGTTTGGTGGCGAGGAGCATGACTGAAGCATTATCTCAGCATAAAAACATTAAACTTGTGACAGATTTGAATCATTTTTCCGTTGTTTATGTGGCAGAGGTGGAGTTTGGGGGCTTTTTTTCCTGGGCTCTCGATGATGTGCACTAACTGATTACCAGAGCTCCAATGGCCCTGAGCAACAGGACATCATTCTAGCAGATTGATCAGCAGCTTCAACATAATCAGCAGGTTACCTCCTGGCTCACCTGGAAATCATCGAGCTCGGCAGCTATTGCTCATCTGTGTGACAAACATCATATCAATCCCATGCTTTCATGATGAGCAGGGGAGGGCAATTCAGGTGATTTACAGACACTGATTTACCCGTGTGTTTGCCCTCATCAGTCTAAAGGAACCCACTTTGTTTAGCTGATAATGTCAGACGCTGACATGAAAATGACATGTAAGAACTGAATGTGATGGACCTCTGAAGATGTAGTTGGCAAGTTTGCTTTGATTTGTAGGAAATGTTTCATGATTTAAAATCCAGTGATTTAGTAGATACAGACATGAGAGGCGTGAAAGAATTTGTAGCTGATCCCATATGTTTCTTTGCATTTGCATCGCTGTGTAGATGCCCACAGATGTGTTGAACATCTCACTGTATAACCAGCACGAGTTGTTCAGTACAGACACGCACTCAGTGTTATTTCCAGTTTACAGCCAGACTCACCATCAAATGTTTCTTGAATGCAGTGAGTGATGTCTGTGGGCACCACAGATGGGCAGTAACGCGGTAAAAGTAACACGTTACTGTAACCCAATTACTTTTTTCAAGTAACAAATAAAGTAAGGGATTAATATTGCAAAAAAGTGAGTTACTGAACCATGATTTTGTTTGTGAGAGTGTCTCATGACAATGATGTACGAGCGTGCGACGTGTGTGGTAGCGACAGACGTGTGTAGATCAACAATGGATAATGTGGAGTGCGGGAGAGAGTACGACCATGCAGCGTTTAAAGCTTGAAAGTACTTACATTACTTTGAGTTTGATTCCATAGAAGGTGACAAAAACATCAGCGTCCGCTGTACACTCTGCGTGGGAAGAAAACTTCTTTCTACAGCCTGCGTCTCATGTTTCCTGTTTTATTTTGAAGGTCTGTGTCCTATGTCAGTGTAGTCAGCTTTGCTTCCTTTGTCTCCTTATGTCAGACTAGTGTCAGCTGTTTCCCCATGTGTTTCCACTTCCCCTAATCACCCTTGTGTGTATTTAGTCTGTGTGTTTCTGTTCATTCTTTGTCAGGTTGTCTGTTGTTCATGTCATGTCCACGCCATGTTTCTCGGTTTCCTTACCAGGTTTTTCATGTTGTTTGTTTAGTTCTCCCAGTTTAGGTTAATGTTAGTTTTATTTCAGCTTGCCTTGCCCTTTGTTTGTACCTTTTTTACCAGCCTCATTAAACGGCTCGCTTTTTGTTAATTCAAGTTTTGTTCCATGTTCCTTTTGTGTCTACATTTTGTGTCCTCTTTACAAATTTCTACAGTGTGCTGCCGCATACTGTGACAGAGTATGCAGAAAATAGGTTTAAATGTTAAAGAATTTCTTCAAGTCAGAGAATGTTGCATACAATTTAATTTTTGCTTGATGCAATGTGCATAAAGTTAAAAGATTAAAACTAATAAAACTATTTTTAGAAAGAGACTTTTTCATTAGATTCAATTTTATGATGGATTATGCAGAAAAAATAGAATTGGGCTGAAAGGTCTATTATTTTATTACATATTCAGGTTGTGTATCATATTTTTAAAAAGTACCTAAATAATAAAGTAACTAATTACTTTTGAAAATAAGTAATCAGTAAAGTAACTGGATTGCTTTCTTGGAGAAGTAATCAGTAATTAGTAACTAATTACTATTTTCAAGTAACTTGATCAACACTGTTGGGCACTCTAATTTCATTCAAATGAATTCAAATGCCTCTAACTTGATGCCTTGGTCATGTTCAACCTAAAAAACTCTGACATGTTTCAGTGTATGAGCTTTCATCAGAGAGCTGGACACATTTCCTGAAAACATCGTTTTTTTTAGTTCCACCAACAAACTTCAGTGAAATATTCCTCTAGTAGTTTCTATTAATAGGAATCTTCACACTTGGACATAGTGTAGGAGTCTAAAAACATCAGAAAATATTGTGGGTCAAAAGGACAATTTTAGTTTTGTTTTTTTCTCAGTGTATGTTGACAGCTGAAAAATGAAACCCACACTTCAGTGCAAACAAATGCAATACTTCTAATGCCCCAAATTTCCCCATAGACTCCCACGCTAATGTCCAGTGTGCCACAAAAGTTTCAGGCTCTATAAAAAGTTCCCCCTGCAGACCTCTGAGGATTGCTGAAGCCATCTGGATACAGAATTAGCTGTGTGGCCACTTTGACTGACAGGTGTGCAGACAGGAAGCTGGAGCAGATCGGTGTCACTGAACTGGACCTCTTCACTGTGAGTTTGCAGTTTGTGCCCTTTGGAGCATTTAAAATGCGTTTTCTGGCTGATATTAGGCCATGCAGTGTGGTACAGACCATCCAAAATGCCTGTGCTCCAGTTTGGTGAACAATTTCATTATTCAAATAAGATTTAAAGCTCTTTTCATTATCTTTACATTAAACTATAATAGCCGAACAACAGCAGTAAACAGTTATTCCAGCTGACCTTATGTTATTTATGCCCGCAGTGCAAACACTGTGTTTCACTTCAGAGCAGCATGACTGACTGGAGCATCATGCCCTCTTCTGGCAGGCCGCTCTCTGTCCCTGACGGAGACGATCTATTAACCTTCACGCTGCTCACACAGTCTTCACTGAGGCTTTCATCTGTTTAATTTTGTACTTTTCTGTAATAAATACAACTTGAAGCATTTCTCGTCATCATTCGCCACATTATTGTGCTCTGTAGTTTTACTTCACTATGTCTGAAAACCAAATATTGTACTTTTCAATTTTACTTCTTTTCTTCTGTTTTCGTTCTAGTTTTCTGAATAAGATTTTAAAGGTAAAGTCTGTCATTTTTTGAGATTATTTAACAGGAAAAAAAGTTTTGTACTCATAAACATATACTGATTAATGAGTAATTTTATCTTCCCACAAGCTGATGCCTTGTCATAATTTTAGAATTAATCCATTAATAATACAAAGGATTGGGTGCCAGTTTGCAGAAGCTGCCGTGCTGCTAGCTATGTTGAATACAGAGGCCAAATTGGACTTGCCGTTCCCCCTGAGTCTATGTACATGGCTCGAGACTGGCCACATACAAAGTACAACAGAGAGAAGAGAACTCGTAGGCATGAAGGCAAATTTTAATTAATCTCTGCACCTTCAGACTCAAGATATGAAGGTTTATACCTATGTTTTATCATCTGAGAAAAACACAAAAAATGTGACAAAACAACATGATCAGCATCTTAAATAAATGCCATTTTCATCCTCACCTCAAGCCTCATCTTCTGAAGGGCTAACACATGAAAACTTGCATAAACATGCTTATTTATTCCTGATACAGTTGCAGATCCTCTTATTGTCAGGAGATTAGACATGTGACACTCCCATCTGTGGATATCTGACAAGGTAAACCCTCAGATAAACATTTTGATTACATTCTCACATTGTATGAGAGTTTATCCGTGTCAGAGTCCAACAAACTTAGCTCCGCTTCAAAGCTAGCCCTTTTTTCCACTAGTACCTACTCAACTTGGTTTTTAGGGTTTTCCAGTAAGTGGTAGTACCTGATACCAGATACTTTTTTAGTACCTACTCGGCCGAGGTTCCAAGCGGTCTAAGGCGATCTAAAAATAGACTGCATGCTACCAGCAGACTGACAGCACACACTCACTACTGATGAATGGCAGCCAGAGTTTTTTGTCCTACAGTGGCCACTGTAGCTTGAACTGGGAGAGGTAAGAAAACAGAACTCAGCTGGATTCAATCTGCAGTTTAATGAAGCTTATGTGTAAGTTCAATAAGGAAGATCTGTAATCACAAGTCTGCCTGCTCTCCTGGATGTTCGGCTGCTACTCTGTTCTTTATCACTTCTTTATTCTTCACTGTCAATCTCAATACTGACATTACTTTAGTCCCGTCATATTCTGAGCCAATCAGCCTTCACGCTTCGTGGTTTATATCTGGGTTCTCTATCATTCTCCCTTTCAGACTCTTTTTTTGTGCAGCCCTCCTCCTCCCCACCTCCAGCATCACACAAATCAGTCAGAGCTCCATCCAAGCCTCAGTATTCATCTTCACCGCCAGCGGCGTCTAAACTCCAGGGGGGTCCTGTCCTCAATCCATTTTGCCGTGATGGTTCATCGGAATCTAATCACTAAATACATTAAGTTCTCTATCTCAGTAAATCATGTCAGTTCTTCCAAATGATCTCTTCTTATTAAACTAGTGGCAAGATTTTGCACACTGTAACTTTAAGTGCATTCATAATACACTGTTTCTAAAATATGCGAACATGATTAGAGTTAAAGATTTTAATGGTAAATGGACGGATTCTTATATAGCACTTTTATACTGTATCTGAGCACTCAAAGTGATTTACACAACTATTATTTAGACTCAAAGGCCATTTAAATAATGGAAGACAAGGAGATGCTGAATTTGTATTTATTAGATATTCATACAAATCTTCTTTTACTCTCTGTGTTTCTTTAATGATCTCAAATCCTCTCACATTCATCCTCTGACCATTTGGAGGTGTCCTTCAGAGTGCTGTAGTTATTATGCTGTTTATTTTTTCTAAATGTAAATGTGCGCCCTTTATGAATTCATTTTTCCAAGTTGTTTCTGCTTCTTTTGGCTGCTCCCTTTAGTAGTCGCCACAGTGGATCATCTGCCTCCACCTCCTCCCATCCCAGCATCCTCCTCTGTCACACCAACCCTCTGCATGTCCTCCTTCACTACATCCATGAATCTGCTCTGTGGTCTTTTCCTCCTGCCCGGCAGCTCCATCTTCAACTTCCTTTGTTCAATATATCCTAATCCCACGGACAAAAGGAAAACTCCAGGAGCAGTTTTAATAATAAAAAAGTGTTTCACTGCACTGTGTTGAAGAGGAAAATACAGAATAACACTCATGTCATGTTGATCCTTTTAAAAACACTGCACACACGTAATCTTATTTTTTAAGAGAAAGTTATGGATGATTTTATTTCCAGCTAAACCTGATTTAGTCTTTTTTTTTCTTATTGTTTCCTCTGAGCCATGATTGGTTTTTTTGAGGCCGCCGTCTCACATCCTCCTCACTCTGCTCATTCATCATGTGGAAATTGAATTGTTCTCCGTGCCAAGATGCCACAGCGTACAATCAGCCATTAGTTTTTAGCCCAACAGCTGGATGCTCCTGTAGCAAATTGCTGCAGACTGCCCTGGAACAGGCCTGTGATTTATCACCTCAGGGGAACCTGCTGGCTAAGGGGCCAGTCAGCCTCTGGGGGTACTAATCTTTCAGAGCTGTGGACCTTATATCCAATCAGCGTATTGATGTTAATCTTTCCTTTTAGAATAGTTTTACTTAGACTTTTCACTCCTGCCATCGAAGTGAAAGCTCCAGTTTGCAGGATTTTGTGTCGGGACTGTATTGACTACAAGTGGATGAATATTAAAAGCCAGAGCTTGCATGAAATCAATTTTTCTGGGATAGTATTTACATGAATTTATGATTATTTGGTTTTTAAAAATATGTCATAATAAAGTACCAGTAAAGAAATCACTGTTATCATCCTGAAACCCTCACTAATAATAACTGCCTAACCGTCAGAAAACCGAGTAGGATTATTTATAACCATTCTTTTTAACCGACCTATTTTCTGTAATTGTCCTACATCAGAAATCTTCATGAGTTCATCAAAAGCAGAGTCTGACTGAAATATTAGTCGGCCACTGTGTGCACTGTGTGATAGGCCAAAACAGAAATGAGCCCCAGAATTTGTAAAAGAGTTTGAAGTTTTGTATTTCTGGTTCTCTCATCTCAAAGTCTCCTTCATGGATTTGTGGTCAGACGTCTGAAATAAAGTCTGTTGCTAACACAAACCTGCTGATATTTCTCTGTCAAATCAAATGTTGGTTACTTCCTGTTTTGGTCAAAATGGCTGCAGCTTGTGGATTTACGGTGCATGAGAAGCTGTACATGTTGTCATATTTACAAAGTCCTAAATTTAGATTTTGGATTTTCCTTTAAATATAGACAGATCTACTTAATTCCTGCATTTGTGCAAATTAATGTAATTTTAAGGACATTGTCTGAAGAGCTTGTAAAAGACATTGCTGCAAAGCAAACCGACACAGTTACAGAGCCATTCATACCCACAATCAGACTGAACAATTGGTTTTTCCTCAGAGCTGTGACTGCTATGGACCAGGCCAGAATACACACAAACAATAGCTTTGGAATACTTGAAATATCCTTGCAGTACAACACACTGTTCTGTACACATTATCCACTATTCATTTTCACAGCAGATGCTGTTGCACATGGCACTTTACTCATCCTGCTGAACTGTTGCATTATATTATTGTATCATTATTGCAGTCTGTGTGATTACTGGTGTTACTTTGCTTTTTTATATATTATTATATGTATTAATATTTAAAAATCCTACCAATGGCTGGACAAAGATGGACTTCAAGACGGCACAGAAGCACTAATCATGGCAGCACAGGAACAAGCTCTCAGCCCAAATAACATATAGGTTGGGGTCTACCACACCAGGCAAGACCCGAGGTGCGGGCTGCACATAACAGCAGGATGCAAGATGTTAGCAGGGAGGGCTTACATGGAACGCCATAACCAAGTGAGTGGCATCATATACAGGAACACTTGTGCCAAGTATGGCATGGAAGTCCTGAGGTCAAAATGGGATAGGGTTTTTAGGTCAGCCCTCTGGGGTGGTTAATGACCACCCTGAGCTGAGATCCTGTGGGACTTCCAGATACAGATGGACAAACTGGTGATGGCTAACAGTAGTTGTGGACAAGCAGAGGCAGATGCCTGTAGTAATAGATGTAGCTATACTGAGTGATAACAACATCGGGAAGACGGAACATTAACCCACTGGAGAAGTACCAAGGGCTGAGAGAAGAACTCGAGAAGAAGTGGAGAGGGAAGGTAACAGTGGTCCCTGTGGTAATCACAGCACTCGGAGCAGCGACCCCCAAACTGGGTGAGCAGAACCGTCAGAGATCTCTGTGCAGAAGAGCGCAGCCTCAGGAACAGCAAAGATACTGTCACAGTACTGTGTCTGACCCAGTGTTTTGTGTTTATGGGTTTATTTATGTTCTTGGATTATTGTCATTCATGGTTTTTGCTTGTGTTTATTCTTAGTTCCTAGGATTTAGGTTTCTGTCATTTTTGCCTTCCCTGTGTTCCTCGTCTAATCACTCTTCTCTCCATGTTCCCTCTGTCTCCCCAGTCAGTAGCATCTCTATGTCTCTGTGTCAAGTCAGCGTCTTTGTGAATGTTTCTGGTTTCTGTTTTAGTTTGATAGTCCTTGTCCTGTGTGCCGTGCATCTAGTGTTGCTTTCCATTGTCACATTATGTCTAATTAGTCCCAGCTGTGTTTCCCTCCTGTTTCCAATTCCCTCGTTACTCCTTGTGTATTTAAGCCCTGTGTTTTCCTTTGCCCTTTGTCGTGTCTCTAGTTTCCTTGTTCTGTGCTCCTCGTGTTCTAGTTTCATGTTCAGGGTTTTTTTCGTGGGGTGAGTTTATTTTATGAAGAACTTATCCAGCAATAAAGCTGCCACTTCAAGTTTACATTCTGTGTATGACTCGTGCGTTTGGGTCCTTCATCCTGCCACACTCATGACAGATACTGCCCAGGACTCTCAAGCTCCCAGGCCTCTAGTAGAGGACCCGAGCAAAGATAAACAAAAACTGTCCAAACATCCATAATATACATTTGGCAATGACAATAAAGATATATTCAATTTTATTCTCTACAGGTATTTTTCAAACAGGGATTTCATTTTGAAAAATAACTCCATCAATATTAAAAAGCAGAAAATGATCAAGCACTGGAAAGAGCATGCTAATGAAACAGGTGGCATTGTATCCCTAACCATGAAGAAATGTTGGCCAATCAGAAGCCCACAAACATCAACTTAGTCTGACATCAAAAAAAGGTGATAAAGACGCACGCCATTCACATTGTGACACAAAATCTGTTTTCTTCAGTCACTCTCCACCATTGCACTATAATTATGCTATATATGTTGTCATGCCTGTTCTCTAATACTGTCAATATAGCTGTTTCAATTCTGCTTCTGCGTCTGACATGTAAATGCAGAAACAGAATTTTCAAGATTCTTCAGCCTGGCACAAGTTTTTCAAAGCTCCATTTTCACTGATCCAAAAATGCTGTTTACGTGCGTATGAAAGCAAAACACACCAAAATACCCACGAACGTGTGGACTTCGCCATGAACAGATGAGTCTCTGGGCACACCTGATAGCTCCTTATCTCCTTTTAGGGGCCTCGAGTGGACATTGGTGGAATAGCAACTTTTGCTGGCTTCACATTTCTGCTGCAGAGGTTGCCGCTTGCCCACACCCCACAGTTTTTAGCCTTCATCCAGTTCAGGGTCGCAGAAAGCCCGTGGACAAGTCACGAGGCTGTTTATTGTCCATAAAAGACAAACTTTGGCTTTATGTTTTACTCCACCTGCATCTGCAGTGTGTCTTGTCCCAGCAGCGGGGTCGCCCATAGTTTGAGAACCACTGCTAGAGTATACAACGATTGCGTGCAAACTGATGTTCGTTTATATTTTTGTGTCATTTATATTTCATACATTTATTCTCTTTGGATGTTTAACGGCGTGATGATGTTGTATTTACTGTATTATACAAACACAGTGTTAAAGAGAAATTCGCTAATTGTACATTAAGGAATATTTAAACACGCGTTAAAAAAAACATCCCACTCTCACGACAGATTCTCGCCATGTGGAGTTCTTCTTTTAAGCGCCACAGTTTTCTTTAAACAAAGTCAAAAACACCGAGTTTGGATGTGTTGCTGCTTCCTGTGGGCCGGTGCAAACCCAATATTACCGCGTGGCACTTAGAGACAAAAAACACCCAGGTTGGCTCGAGGAGGGGCCTCCCTCCGGGTCAGATTTCCAGAGGAGTGCGACCCCCTGAACCGTTCACGCACGTCCTGTTTGTGCTCAGCCTGCGCACATGCGCTGATCTGCACACCCCGCAGCTGCGCACATCCAGCGGCTGAAGCCCATCCGCATTGCTCAGAGATCCGAGCCGTCCCCCCTTTCCCCTCCCCCTCACCTCAGCATCCTTTCCCAGCAGCAGGAGAAAAAAAGAGGAGACGCTCAACAAGCAAAAGTTTTCCTCTGACTCTGGAAAAGAGGAGTCAACATGGAGGAAAAGGAGCTGCTAGTGTGACCCCACGGAGAGACTCCCGACCCCCGTGGAAGAATGATAACTTAGCCAGCATTTTGGGAGGCGGCTTTTTTCCTGTGTGTGTGTGTGTGTGTGTGTGTGAGTGTGTGAGTGTGTGAAGTAAACTGTGGGAAAGTTTGAAGCTGGGGGGGAGCTGGCTATGGCGCGGCACAGCGAGGAGGACGCCGGGATGGCCAAAGCTCCGCCAGCCGCACGGCAAAGAAAGAAGAAACCCAAAGAGAACAAAACCAGGACTGTCCACGCAAACATCCTGCACGACTGCGCCAAAGGGGAGGAAAACCCCAACCGACACTATGCAAACAACAAGATTAAGACGACCAAATACACAGTGCTGTCATTCCTGCCAAAGAACCTCTTCGAACAGTTCCACAGGTTCGCCAATGTTTACTTCGTCTTCATCGCTCTGCTCAACTTTGTTCCGGTTGTCAACGCGTTCCAGCCCGAGCTCGCTCTGGCTCCCGTGGTCTTCATCCTGTCCGTGACCGCCATCAAGGACCTGTGGGAAGACTACAGGAGACACAGGTCTGATAAAGAGATCAACCACATGGACTGTCTGGTCTACAGCAGGTAAGCTGGGCCTCGGCTCGATCCTGCAGCCAGCGGTGTCCAGCTGCTGCGCAGAACTTTGGGGGAATGTGTTTTTATAGCGTCTCACTGCTAGAGCTCAGAGCTTTTTAGCACAAGCCCCACTCACACACACATTCATTCATGGCGTCCACAGCTCCCTAACTTTGTACTTCATGCTGTTTAAGAGGAGAAAATGCACATTATTGAACAAGAGCCTGCTGTAAATGTGCCACATTTAACCACATTTAACCAGGCTGCTGCCATTGAAAGGAAACCCAAAGATGTAAATAAACACAGAAAAGAGTGTGAAGCATCTGAATGATAAAACATAACCAGCTCACAGACACCACAGCACATGAACACAGTGACACAGTATACAGTAGTTTATTATCATAATGTTATCACAGTACTTCACTCATGTTTTTAACATTTTGCAGTAACATATACTGTGATTTATCACCTTGTTCAACTGTCAGTAACTGTTTTATCCTATAAGATAAAGTTTTCTCACTTCAGTTATTTGTTTGTTTGTTTGTTTGGTTGGTTTACAAAATGGTCAAGAGTGCCAACACTGTCAGCACAACCAGTTGGCAATTCCACACACTCCGTTTCCGATAATCCAACAATTAACTGTTATAATCGTTGAAAACCACATATTTGTTGCTGTTCACAGACACAAACTCACATTTAACTATTACTGCTATTGATTCGCACTGTTGTGTTACAGCAGCAGGATAAAGGATAAAACTACTACAATAAACAACAAAGTAAAAATAAAAGTGCCGCAGGCTCCCAGTAAGCTCTTATACTGTGAGAGAGTGCAGAAGTGTAAATGTGCAACAGTGATTTTAAAAATCAAAACAAAGAAAAGTACAAATAAAGTTGGTTAAAAAACAGAATAAGATTAGAGCAAATTGTATTAATGCAGAATATTACAATACTAGAATATTAGGAAACAGTCAGCTGGCAGCCAGTGGAGTCGAGTCCCCTCGTGTTGTGCTCGTTGATAAAGACTCATTCAGACTCATGGCAACGTGCTGTCTGCATTGATAAGTTAGATACTTTACCCATCAGGCAAACCTTCGACAATCACTCTGAGAGTGGCGACAGTCGGTCCACGTCAGATTGTGATTGTTCGGAGAGAGGTTCCCTGCTTTCAGGGAGTATTTTAATTTGGTTATTATAATATCAATAGTTGGTGTTCTTGTATGGATACAATAGTACCACATGAAATCTCACACACACACCCCTCTAGTATCCAGCCAGTAGGTAAGCACTGATTCACAGGTTTAAACAAAGCATTAAGAGATGCAGTGTTTCCTTTGTTGTTGTTTTATATAGCAGGCACAGCACATGATAATGGATTTCAATATGATATTTTAGGATGTAAACAAGCCAGAATTTAGCACTGCTGCTAATTTACACCTATTGTCTCTGAGCGGGTCACACACAGGTGTTACAGAAACACTTCAAAGTACACAGAAACAAAGATGTGGCTATACAGAGCTCTTTTTTTCTCTTTTAGAAATGGTAAGCTTTTTCAGTATGTATTCTACTTTCTGACGGCACAGTTTATCAAAATGTCCAAAGTATTCCAGGTATGTGACGCTCGACTGCCCAAAAGCTCTCTGCTCCACATGTATGCGCTTTAATTTTGTTTAATGAAGTCATGGAGAGAGGACGAGCAGCCAGACTGTGAACGATTTTAAATACAAGTAAAATATCTGCAGATTTAATCGTGTGGAGTTTCAGTTTAAGTAGTTAAGCATAAAGAGGAGTTTCTTAACCTGTTAGTCATCTTAACCATAACTGCTGATGATATGACCAAACCATCAACAGGTTACAGTAGGTACACAAAAAGTTTTGTGCCCCCTCACTAAAAAAAGCAAATTAAGTGCACACAGACGTCCCTTCATGCAAGTCCAGAATATTGTGGTCACCTGTGTTTCAGAGGAGTATGAATCTGTGATGGTTCAGCCTCTTGCCTCTGTGTTGTTTCTGCTTATTATGAGCCAACCTGATGACCTGTTTCTGACCATTTTCCTGACTCCGTGTGTGTGTGTGTGTGTGTGTGTGTGTGTGTGTGTGTGTGTGTGTGTGTGTGTGTGTGTGTGTGTGTGTGTACGCAGACTGTATTTTGCTAATGAAAAGCAGCACTGTGGTCCATGCACAGAGCATAATTCACCGTCATCAAAAGGCTCAGTGTTTAGTGGCTCCACAGTTTTAGCTGAGTCCTGAACCTAAGTTGTTGTGTCAGGGCTGGACATGAGTGAACTTTTTTTCTGTGGTGGTAACATTGTGAAAAATGTTGCCTTTCTCAGCTAGAGCCTGACTGGTATGTCACTCAGCTGATACTGGGTTATCGCTGAGATTAGTATCCGCATATACGAGGTTATACGAGATGTTTTTTGCAAGATTTTCTTTTTCTTTGTTTTCAAGCAAACACGCAAAAGACAACAACAAAAACACTGGTTCATTTAAAGTGTTGTCAGCACCTCCATTGTTCACAACTACAGATCAGTCAGCGTGGAGGTGTATTCTGTGTAATGGCCACCAGGTGGCAAGTCTCCAGTTAGAAAAAGACTTCCTGCGATACATATATCTATGGCTCTCTTTCACCTCTGAAACTTACCTGATGAGTTTATGGGGTCATGAATATTTTTATTTTTCATTATTAGAGTCAGAAAGGAGGATTATCCTAGGGCTGTGCGATATGACCAAAAGCTCATATCCCGATATAAGACATCTATCGTCCCGATAACGATATAAATCACAAAATTTTAACATTTTCTGTAAATTCTGTGAATCTCGGGCAGCTCGACTTGCGTGAAGTGTTTCCAGCTGGGCTTCGTATACCTGGAGTCAAGTGTTTTAAGTGATGCATGAAACAATACATTTTTAGTCATAAGTTGTAACGGCCGACGTTTTCTTTGTGAGTATTTATTACACATCGTGCTGCGGGGAAAAGCCTGTTCTAACATTTGAGTCTAAGGTTTATTTTTTAGCACCTGGCGGCTTTTTTTTGCTTCTCATCCGTAAATAATCTGCTCTTTCACGTGATTCAGTTTATTTTGAAAAGTCTCAACAGGATCTTGAGCTTTATTGTGAAAGGTTTATGTGGAAAATAAACAAGCGGACACGCGATGGTTTTACCGTCATTGTTGCTAATGACAACGCATAAAAACAGGCGCTTGTCCGTCCGTAGTGTGGTTATATTAAATATAAGAGAAAGAGAGAACTTTAAGAAATTATTATAGCCACTACAGTGACCATCAAAACGATAAAAAAATATTGCCGTAAAAAGTTTATTTTGCGACACCACAAAACAAACGATAGCGTAAAATGAAACGATAGACGTTTTTATATCGTCATCCAGTATATATCGTTATATCGAAGAGCCCTAGATTATCCACATGGTATCTCAGTAAGATCTTCCCCTCGCTCATCACCTCCAGTTCCAAAACATATGACGACTGGGAAAACCCTCAGCTCGAGGCTTGTTAACGACATTTAACGTCACACTGGTCGTGTCCATCTTTTATTTCCAGTCTGTGTTTATAACGTACATGTAGTACACGGCACAGCTGAGCAGGCGGCGGTGTGTAACCGTCACACTCAGAATAGAAATGTAAAGAGTGCTGACCTGCATATCTCTAAAAACTTTTTACCTTGGGACTATAGACTGTATGTGACAGATGGACCAATGTATGACCAGTGTTTGCATGGTCATACACTAATAAATTGTGATTGACAAGGCCTTAGCCAATGAGCATCCCCTAAAAATCAGCTATGAGCATAATTTCTAAAATAAACTTCATCTTTTTGTGGCAGCTGATCCCATAAACTCATCAGCAAAGTGTTTTTTGAGGTCACAGAGTGAGTGAGCTGAGAAGGCTCATATCCAGCATAGGCTACGTCCATCTTTTACTGAGTCTGTGGTTATGCGTAAAATCACCCATTACACACATAAAAACAAAGAATCTGAGATATCTTACTAAGCACTTTATATGTTATTTTTGGCCAAAATGCACTTGATGTTTGGGTAAATTAAACCCCATTTAAAATAAATACTGGTTAAAATAGTTGTCACAGTCCCAGGGATTTTATTTTGATAGGCATCGAAAGTACTACAGATGAACTGCAAGAAGTTATGTACAATAATTAGATTTATATAGTGCCAAATCACAAACACAGTCACATCCAAGTGTTTTGTATTGACCCCACAGTAATATGAGAACACCCCAACAATTAGATGACCCTATAAGCAAGCTCTTGGTGACAGTGGGAAGGAAAAACTCCCTTTTAACAGGACGAAACGTCTGGCAAAACCAGACACAGCGAAGGGCAGCAATCTCCTGTGACCAGCTGGGGTGATTATAATAGCAGACGATTAAATTCAGAGAAAGAAGAAACACTTGGTGCATCATGGGAAGCCCCCAGCAGTGCAGGCCTATAGCAGGGTAACTAAGAAAGGATTCAGGGTCACCTGATCCAGCCTTAAATGTATGTTATGTCGAGGAAAAAACAACAACATAATTTACATGTTCTTGTTCACTTTTGGTTTTGGTCCCGAACCCTTCAGGTGTGTGATCAGTACAAGCAAAACTGGAGCTTAATGAATGAAAACAAAAAGAAAGGAAAGTCTCACATGATGATCAGTCATGAAGGGTTTTTTTTTTTTTTTTTTTTAAATGGGCTGTGGTGGCGTAAAGTTTGGGACTGGCTGTGTTATACAATCCCACTGAAGATCGGTGCAAATAAATGTAGTTCTGTGGAATGTAAATAGTTTGCACCTAATCTGCTGCACAGGGTGCCAACAGCTGGAAACCATCTGCACTCCGAGTCTCTGAACCAGCTCGACCTCAGTTCTTTAAGGCTGGCATATTCTGCCATAACTGGGTAATGAATAAGCGATCGCTGAAGTGTGGAGATTAATTGAACATTTTAAGCAGCGCTGTAGGACACACCTGTGACTGTCGGCATACTTTTTATCAGGCGGTGCGCTTCGTGGAAAGCTTTGGGTATGTGTGAATCTGTTAAACAGTGTGGATTACAGGAACTGGTTCGCTACAGTAACAAATACAGTCATTCTTTGTTTTCGGCATGGGTGGGGGGACGGCTTCACAACCAGTAAATCCTTTTAGTTCTTATCACTTGTTCCACTCTCCAGGTCAAAGATGGATTCCTTTATAGGAGCACACACACGTCAGAGTAATTCTGGATTAGAATCAGCTTCAGGTTGATTAGTTGCAGCTTGTCATAGTCTATTTTTTCCCTTTTTTAACTGACTGATGCCAATGTCACTGCTTCTAATATCCAAAGTATGCACTCGAGTATTCGTTTCCAGAGTGTGAGACATCTCTTATTTCCTCCTCCATCTTCTTGCTTCTTTTCACTCGATACAAATTTATTTTCATGTGGTTTTGCAAATATTTATTGTCCTCGTTGTGTTTTTGTTCACTCCAAGATTTATTTGTCAGACGAGGAATGCAGACTGGAGCTAAAAGTTATTTTTTTTGCTGGCACTGAATGTATTTGACTGTCAAAGTTCACGGAAAGGAATGTTTTCATATTAATGTAGGGAGGGTTGTAATGAATTAGTAACTCCTAGGCTCTGCACTATGGAGTTCAACATATCCACGGTATATTTTCTTTACCTGGCTTCGCTTATCCTAAAATCATCAATCAGGCTCAGAGGTCATAACCAGGTGGTTATCAGCTCGATAAATCAAACCACGATTTATCACTGTAGCTACAAGTATGTTCGCACAAAAGAGGCGCATCGTGTGACCAATCAGAGACACGGACAGGACCTCTTTCATTACGACACAGGAAGCTCTCCCTATGACAACAAATGTTATGTTCAGCTAAATTAGTGCACTTTATGTAAGTGTTTTTCAGACATTTTCAGTCTTATCCCTTCTCCCCGGCAGGGTTAGTCAGCTGACTTGCAAATTTTATATAAGGTCAACAAACACAAGGCCTAAGTTTCCTGTTTTTGAAATATGTTTCTATTTTAAGGCTTCTAACCAGAAAATTTCGTTCGGATCGCTTGGAGCCAGAAGGAAAAAAGCAAGGAATGAAGCCGATCCTCGCAACCTGTATTTTATCAGTAATGTTTATCAAAGACAGATTAATCAAACTCATTATATTTCATGGGTCATATACAACCCAGTTTGGTGCCAAACAAGTAAAACCACTGCATAAAAATTCTTATATATTTAAAAAAAGACTTTTTCATTTCTTTAAATGGAAAGAAGTACTTTCTGAAGATGTTCACCTGAGCCAGGGGTCTCAAACCTGCTGCTTCCATCTCCAGTGGCCCCTGGTGACTTTGACTTGAAACTATGTAACAGATATAGATATAGATAGATATAGATAGATCTTACTATGAGGCCCCTTCAAAGGGTAAACGTAAAGCTGCATCCCGTCATGCTCCTTCGTTGTTCAGGCTCCAGGACTGTTTATATCTCGGTAATAAGCTTTACTGACGCGAACAGTTTCAGAGTAATTCATTATTTATAATAGTGGCGTCATGTACTTGCTTTGACTGACATATTGAGGAAGAAGTGAAGCTGAATGTGTTTGACCGCGAGGAATGTCGCAGTCGCTTTCACCAGTTTTAGCGTCAACAAACAGGCCGTCCTGTTTCTGCGTGGAACATGTTCGCTGTCCCGTTCAGATTTATGGAGGTCGGGCTGAAGCTTCCGTTTTTAGATTGTTGAACTGTCGAAAACAATAGCTCCGCATCTTTCACGGGCAGCTCACACCAGCCGTTCGCCCTCTTATTGTTCTGTCAGAGCAGAGAGACGCTATGTGGAGAAGTACTGGAAGGAGGTGCGGGTGGGAGACTTCATCAGGCTGCGATGCAACGAGCTCCTCCCCGCCGACGTGCTGCTGCTGAGCTCCAGCGACCCCGACCGCCTGTGCCACATCGAGACCGCCACGCTGGATGGAGAGACCAACCTGAAGCAGAGGCAGGTGGTCCGCAGCTTCTACGACCTGGTGAGATGGATGCTCCTCACTTCCTGTCTGCTGTGTTTTCTCTTTTTTGTCAAAAGAAAAAAACTTTTAACAGGTTGAAACTTTGAGTTCTCTCCAACTTTTGGTTGTCAGGAGTCTCTTTATGGCTGGCGGGGGAGTTAACGTGGTAAAAAGTCCTCTTGAAAGAAGATAACATTAAAATTGATGGCTGTTTGTTTTTTATTTTAATTCTAATTAATCTTTGAGAAAGTCTTTCTCTTTGCAGATTGAACTTCATGTCTTGTTCTCTATAATTTCTTAATGAGGCCTGGACTTTGTCATTGGTCATACTATCAGAGGATTTCATCTGCAGCTACATTTCTTGTATCAGAGCACAATAATGAATAACAAATAAATGAACTTCTTAGAATTGGTTGCAAAAGGCAGGGTCCACTCCATCGCTCAGCAGGCAGCAGTGTTCAGAAAGTGGTTCCTGCACCATCCAAAAGTCTACACTCATGTATTTGGAAGCTGACACACACGAGCGCCCTGCCCACCAGCAATGGTTGTGAAATTAAGCAGTATAGACATATTCAGCAATGTCAGCCATTTTTAACGTAGTATTTCACATGTGGAATAGTCAAAGCACATCAAGCCTATATTGGCCCACAGGTGCGCAACAGCTGCGAGCTGAGAAACGTGCTAGAAGAGAATGCAGCGAGCAGGGAGGTTAATGCTGATGTTTTTGCTGAGGTGGGAGAGGTTAAAGGAGGCTTCTTCAAACACTCAAATAATCACAGAGGTGCGTCTTCAACCGGTGCATGACCAGCCGGAGCGCCACAGGCCAGCAGTTGTGACGCTGCTGTTTTTGGTGCGTGCGGGAAGCAAAAACCAGGCGCTAATCGCCCGGAGCCTGATTTACAGCTATGAGGACTTGATTTTGGGAAAGTTCCTCAGGTCCAAAAGCAACTGTTTAACAACAAGACAAGCTGATCATTTATTAAATAACGTGTGTGGGTGATTTCTGAGTTGAAAGTCATTGAGTTTTATTAAGGTGGTTAGAGGAAGGGTAGGTTGGCTCAAACAGTGCAGCCTAATCAATCTAGTTAATATGCAAACTGCCCCATTAAAGACTAATACGTTCCATTAGCTGCAACTTTAGTCAACTAACAGAGGAAATAATAAAATGAGTGCAGGTGGGAGTCTCACTTCCTGCACTTTATCCTGTTTCGGATGGACTGTTTGGGCATTAGTGCTTTGTGATGCTGTGTAACTGTATTTCCTGGGGAAAGGATAAATATTCCACCTGTCACCTGAAGCTGCACTCTTTACCTGAGTATTGTTTGCTTTCTGTTTGCAGGACTGCGAGTTTGACCCCTTAAAGTACAACAGTATCATCGAATGTGAAAAGCCCAACAACGACCTGAACAGATTCAGAGGCTACATGTGAGTCCCGCCTCTTCTACGCGACTGCCGTCAGGCTGCAGCCATCACACAGCAGCTTCTAATGCTCGAGTGTATTACTGATATCAAAGTCTTGTTTTCGTTTCACTGTAAATGAATGCAGTTGTGTTTGGAGTATCGCCTGCTGCTGGCTTCTGACTGGAAATAACGCGAAACTGTGGTTTGTTGAGATTCCAGCAGTTTCCAACTCATAATTATGACTCAAACGGTTTTTCCGAGTCGAGATTAAAATATGCTTTCCCAGGAAAAAGGCTGCAGGGTTTGAACAGTTGAAGACGTATGTGCTGTCTCATGACCAGGAGAACCTACAGATAATGAGCCCCGTGTGTGTTTTCACTCTGTCTTGTGTCTGTTGCGGAAATGGTGAGGAGGGTTTTCTCTGGATGTGCACGATGTACAACAAAGAAATAAGAAAGGAAGGACTAAGAAACATTTCCAGAGAATAAAAACTGAAACAACAAAACTCACTCTGGAATCTCACTGAAGAGAAAGTGAATTAAAAACATTCAAAATGAAATAAGAAATAAAAAATAAATAAAAATTGCAGAACTATGATAACTCTGGTCCATTTCCATTTTTCCTTAACTGCTACCAGGAAAGGAAAGCACATCACTGTGTGAGATGACAGATTTTCAAATTCAAAAACATTTGCTCTTAAAACCCTCTGTGTGTCATCTACACAGTATATTACCATAATTTGTCTCCAGGTCACCCAGTGTAAGGTTTGTGCCACAGCTGTTCTAAATTAACAGTATTGGCAAATACAAAATGCATAATTCTTGTTATCAATGAATTTTAAAATGTATTGTTTTACAAAATAACAATGATTAAGATGCTAAATTGCAGTCATTAGGAAAACGTTTTGTTAATTTCCCTCATAAATAATATAATTGTTGTTTAAAACTATTTTTTTTTTGAGAGATTTCTACAATTTCTTTTTTTGTGACAGGTGGTCTAAATACTTAGCTAACAGGCTAATGTTGCAGGACATAGAGAACCTGAAAGTCACGATGCCGATGAACTTTTTACAAACTAAATGTTTACAAAATGAGCAAGAAGTGAGCAAAGAAAACCTAAAAGTTAAGTAGACTTAAGAAACTAAACTAAAGCTGAAGTAACACGCTGAGAGAAACGCAACACACGAGCTAGGATGGGTGAATCAGGCGAGTGGACAAAGAGTAGACAGAACAGGAAACGGAAAGTAATTAACGCAGGTGAAGACGGACGAACGGGAAGTAAAGCCCAAAACAAAGACACAAGTGACAGCCCGAGTATTAGGGTAAAACAGCAAACCACCAACAGACACATCCTAAACACGGAGACAAGATGACACATGGCGAACATGACCGAGGAAAAGGCACGAACTCACAAAAATAAACTTCATCACCAGGATTTGATTTCACAAGAGCAAAAACTCAGAATGATAACAAGTGAGACAAATTGGGCAAACACAAAGCTTCAAATCCTGGAACAACAGATAAAAACAAAAAGCACAGATCATTCATATTCATGCACCAAACCCTCGGATCGTGACGGAGTCTGATGAAAGATGCTGCAGAGTTGCAGTTGCAGCATCTCTCTGGGACTTTTTGAGCTTTGCTCATATAACAGACGAGAAGTCAGAATATGTGAGTTTCTGCTGCTTGGATTTTGACGCACATTTTCCAAGGCGAAGCTCGAAACACCGAGACGTTCCTCGGAATGAGTCAAGACCGTTCGCGTCTGCAGTCCTGCAGTAGCACTTGGATATTTGATGCGCGCAGTCGTGTTCATGCTGCCTGTAGCTATTGGTTACATAATACTTCCTCTGTGGGTCAGACTTGGTCACTTTTCTGTTAATTGCATTATGTTGGACAAAATGGTTTATATTGAACATCTCACACAGCCATTTGAGGTCATAACACATATCTATTCCCACTCTTTTTACACGCAGTGGTAAATGTTGCAGGGGTCAGGTTTCCGCCGTCTAATTGAAGTACACTTTATGGGACCTCCTAATTGGATTGGTTTCAAATATATGGCACCCCTCGCCCAAGAAGCCTTCTAGATGTGTCTGCTCAGGCTATTCTTGGATCTTTTGTAATATCATAGTGGAAACACTCGTTAAAGGCATCAAATACGTCTTTCCAATAATTTTCCGACTTTCCTGGGGATGAGTAGAGGAATCGGTGCCAATTTATGGTCCAGCACTTAACCTCAGGTAATGTTGCCTTTACCTGCAGACTCTGACTTTTTCTTTATTTATAGTACTGCAGTAAATTGGCACGCTAGCTTTAGCAGAAATGGAACTACTCTTTACAGCAATGCAGACCTCAGCGACTGCTGATAGCAATATGTGGTGTGAATACAGGGGTACTTCCTCAGTGAAACACCATGTAGTAATAACAACAGATTATTTTTATAGCGGCTCTGAGTTTATAAAGAGCTTTAACAGACAAGCTAATGAAGTTAAACAGAGAGCCAAGCAAAATGGTTATAATGTGATGATTAAAAATACACACCAGGCAAAAACTAACTGAAAGATGATAGGATACATGGGTGATAGGAGTTGCGTGATTAAAAGTTGAAGGTAGTTGCTGAGTTTTGTTGTTCTAAAGCTGAGGGCTCCCCGTGGCAAAAGCATCGACACCTTTAAATTTAAGTAGCCAGATGGACGCTGAGGATCTGAGGCTGCGAGCTGACTCCTATGACTCCTATGAGCTCGTGTAGCTCAGACCCAGATGTGTTTTTAAAGCTTTAAGCACAAAGCTGTGAAAAGTGAAAGTGCAGGGGGCCAGAGGTGAAACGCCGGGATCGGGCTGACGTGATGCTGTTTGCTAGAACTGTGAGAGAGTGATGTTTGATTTATAGCAGAGAGGAGGGAGCTGCAGAAGTCCAGCCTTGAGAAACGGACGCTCGGGTGACTTTCTTCAGGAATGTGAGCAAAAGTATTGGTTTTTGAGAATCTGAGATTCTGTTTTGGAGAAAGTTGGACTGGTCAGCTTCTCTAAAGCTTGAAAGTTTAAATATTTAGATGTCATTTTGAGACAAAAGCTTAAATTTTAATTGAAACTGCCTCATTTAAAACTTTGGAAATTTAGTTTTAATTGTTTCTAACTTCTTCTTTTGCTGTCTTCTAATGCTGTCAGCGTGTGCAAACTTTCAAATTTTGATGGATCGCCTCTGAGATCTTCTCAGATTTCTCAGCTACAAGTTATAAAAGCAAAGGTACGTAAATAGCAAAGATGTGGCCACTACAGCACAGGTTCTTTGAGGATTTAGAGACCAACAAATAAGCTCTGCATTTAAATTCGCTCTAAATATTTAAATTTATCACTCATGCAGTGTTTCTCCCCAGACGCTGACTGCTACTTCTCTGGATTTCGGCTCTATGAGTTATAAAGTGTTGTTGGAGTTCATGGCTCTTTATTCTAATTTGATTCAGTGAGTATTTTGGAGTAACTCCATCTTTTACAAAGGTTGCTCCTTTTAGAGCAGGAGTCGAGTCCCGCTTTAGTTGATCGGCAGCGTAAAGCCCAATCTGTTCCTAAATGAGCCGTCCCAATAAAACAAATGCATTATATCTGACATGTCTTTAATATCAGCGCAGTCTCAATTAGAGATGGACCGATCCGATATTACGTATCGGTATCGGTCCGATACTGACCTAAATTACTGGATCGGATACCGGGGAGAAATAAAAAATGTAATCCGATCCATTAAATATCAAAAAAGCACCTCACAAAACTTGCCACATGGCATAACTCGGCTCATAACGGTAGCACGTCGGAGCAGTATGCATCACGTGATAGAGCGGCTGTGTGTATTTGTAGCCTCTACCAAACCAGCATTTCATCTCCGAGGAAGTTATCCCAGAGAGAAGTAAAGCAAGTGTGTAAGTTCATCTCTGAATGTTTGTAAAGCATTCCATGTTAAGCTTAACAACCGATATATGGAGCGACTGCCTCTTCTCTCTCTCTCTCTCCTGCTGCTACTTCAATCATGAAACTGCTTAATGATCAGCTGATCGGCTTTTCTGTCGCGATTCCGTCTCTCTTCTTTGTTTTTGGCCCACTTTGCACCAGAAAGAGGAAACCAGCGGCTGAACAACAGCAGCATGTTTAACCTTGATAAGCTGTTGTTAGAATTTATTTAATATTACTTTCTACACCAGGATCCTTTTCTACGTAGCTGACAGCTGGTAACTGTGCAGGGGCGGATCTAGCAAAGTTTAGCCAGGGGGACCGATAGGGCATGAACAGGGAAAAGGGGGCACAAAGACATACTTTTCTTTCTTATTCTCATTTAAAATGTCTAGCTTTTAATAAATAATTATCTGAATGTTACACCCAAAGTTTTAATCTGATGTAAAATGTATAGAAGTCCATTACTGTATATAGTAACTGTTAAGTCTAATATACCCTAATAAGCTATAGTACTTTTTCCTTTGGGAAGGTACCATCTGTGAATTCTGCAATTCTGTTGAAGAAAGATGTTGAATCTGTTTAATTATTCTTGAAAAATAATTTAATTCTGTGCATTTTTTTTCACCTTGCATCAAAATAAAGTTGATTACATCGATTAAGCATCATGAGGCGGAGGGTGGGGGGTGGTTCCCTATTTTTTTTGCTGGGAGTTTCCAACCCTATTAGTTAGGTTGCTTAATATTTCTGCTAAGTACTCTTTAAAATACCAGAATAGGGAGGATGGAGCAGGTTTAAGTTTATTAGATTGATCAGTGTTGCTGAACTATGAAATATTTTGGGTGCAGTGTATTTTTTACATACAGGTATAACAGAATAGCTTTAGTGTTGTTGTTTATTTAAACTGGAGTATGAACTTATACAAAATGCAGCAAGATATTAAAAAAACAGTTTTATTGATTAAAAAACACACTATATCGGATTCATATCGGTATCGGCAGATATCCAAATTTATGATATCGGTATCGGTATCGGACATAAAAAAGTGGTATCGTGCCATCTCTAGTCTCAACAGCATGTCTTATTACGTGCAGTTACAGAAGGGTATAAGCAGTTGTGTTATTTGATTCTTTATGACTTAAACAGTTTGTCAAGATCTGGAAAAATACATTTTCAGGGATGTGAGGAACACTGAAGTTGTTAAAGATCTCAGTCAATTTCCCCACTTTGTGCTGGACTGGATCCTTTGTTGTGCCAGTTGTGCCCCACTGCTTTACACATATGTTTAACACTTTATGTGTTACTTAACTGAAGCATAAATCATGCTGAGGATGCTGGTTGTGTAAGACACCAAATCTGGGAGTCCCAGCCCTTCTTTTGGTTTGGATTGTTTAAACCATTTCAGTCTTCCGCTGGATCAGTTTTCCTAAAATATGACTGCGGGGGTCATGGGAAATGGGCTGAGTAACCTTGGTTAACCTCGCTAGTTCTCAGGGACATGTTTATCTGAGTTAAGACTGTTATAGTTGTTGTAGTGTACACCTTTGAGAAAGAAAACTGAAATGATATTTTGCACATGCCAAATTAAAGTAAATTAAAACATGCAGGAAACGTCTTTTAGTTTTCATCTTTTTTTTTTTCTTTTTTTTAGGTCAGACTTGTCAGCAGTGCCAGCCTGAGGAGGCTTTGGTGCTGTGAGCTGATTGAGGTTACATGGCTGCAAGTCATATAAAACCTGTCCTGAGCTTCGTTAATCTTCCCCTGAAAAATGTCCCCCAGTACAAGAAACGCAAGCTAACAGAGAAACTAACAAAAACTTAAGAATAAAAACTGAAGGGGAACAACCAAAACCACTGTGGACAATTCAGAAATCAATAAAAATAAAAACATTACAAATAAAAGAAAAGCGTTCAGATGTTTTCTCTTTACACCCCTGCTTTTACCACCATCATGCCTCTCCAGGTGTTGTCAGTGTGGTCTGACAGCTGGATTCACGCCAGCTGTGCTTCCATCGTGTCCCCTCAGTGAGACAGAAGATGCGACGCGTCCTCGGTAGCAGCCGGGCTGACCTGCGCACACGTGATTACGACTTGTATTCGTCTCTCAGAAGGAGACCAGATGCTGCGGGTATTCAGTTGCCAGGCTACAGTGCAGCGTTGGGCACAGAGCCTCATCTCGCCAGAGTTTTATTATATTACAGCCACTGACACGAGTCTAATGTCAGACGGAGAGCACTCTCTGCGTATCACGTGCTGTTATCGGGTTCTCCCACAGTCTGAGCTGCGAGTGACGGCTCTGTTATTAATCTATCGTGGTGGCGACGTGTCAGTCATAGGCCAAGCGCTGGACCTTCCTGTTGGTAAACACGCCGATAGTTGTGACTCTAAAACCGGCGACAACAGAGATGATTAAACGCGACTCTCCAGCTAAAGGTTGCTGGGCTGTTAAACTAACGCGCTTGTAACCCTTGATTTAGTAATAGGATTAATGCTGACATTAAAAGCTCAGCACCACCCTCATAATATCCACACAGCCCCTCGATTAATATGTCTCACTTTGAATTACAAAGTGAAGGGGGGTGGGGGGGGGAAGCAGCTGCTTGGTAGCTGCTCCGGTATCAGAGGGAATTTGTGCTGACTCCTCCGGAGAGGTGCGGGGAGAGGAGTGATTGATTGACCGAGGTGCTCAGCGGTAAAAATCGATGTTGTGTTTGGACCGATAATTTTGTTTCTCTCAGTATTTCTCACTTGAGTGTAACTGTGATCCTTTGGCTGTCATTCTCACGCCTCCTCTCACCTGACAGAATCCATCGAAGCGGCAGGAGAGACGCACTTTACAAAGAGAACCTGCTGCTGCGAGGCTGCACCATCCGCAACACAGAGGAGGCCGTGGGAATTGTCATCTATGCAGGTCGGCCCATGAAAGGACACCGCGGACGCATCGGCTGCCACGCAGCTGATCCCACCTCTGACTAACGCGCTGTGTAACTCCGCAGGTCACGAGACCAAAGCCATGCTGAACAACAACGGTCCACGTTACAAGCGCAGTAAACTGGAGAGGCAGATGAATGTAGACGTGTTCTGGTGTGTCATCATCCTGCTGGTCATGTGCCTGTTTGCTGCTGTTGGTATGTAAACAGCTGTTTGGAAGTTTAAGGCAACCTATTGTGTTCATTTGCAGCTGCTTGGTTTTTCTGGGAATCTCCTCAGGAGTGGTGCAGCTTTGTGTCATCCACACCTCAAAATTCTCCTTATTTGTGTATATAAATAAATAACTATTAAAATAAGATATTTTAAAAATGGATACAGGGAAAATGAGAAGAACTGTCAGAATCTTTTGGTTCTAATAACAGAAATTTGCTATTTTCTTAGAAGATTAATGAATTTGTTTAATTTGGATTTGGTACTTGGTGTCACACCTGGAAAAACATAGTTTGTCGTGACTTTGCCGTAGTCGATCTTTCATGAAAACCCTTCGTACGGTGGCCCTGAGAGGTCAAACAAACTGCAATTTAAGAAAACACCAGCAAATTTTAAAAAATGCTGTAAAATCTCACAAAACGCAGCGGAAATGTTTCTGTGGAGACAAAGTGTTTGCTGTTAGCCATTTACAGTTAGCTTGTCACTTCTGCAGCTGCTCCGTCACGTTTCATCTCCCCAAAAACTTTTCCGTTGTGTTTTGTGAGTTTTTTGTTTTTCTTTGTGTGCTTTTGCTGCGTTATTCTATTTGCGGTTGTTTTTGATCTTTCATGGCCACCGTACCTTCACCTGTGTTAAAGAATATTTCTACAGGCCTCCAAACCTGCAGGCAGAGACTGGACATCTAAATATTTTAGGGATTTCAGACATCCATCTTTCTGCGTTACCCTGAGCTCCGCTCCTGAGAGTCCATATTCACAGAGTGAAGTACCATAAAAATTATTTACCATACAAACATCTAAATCAGTTTTTTGTTGTTGTTGTTTTTTTTTTTGTTTTTTTTTTGGTGCAACCTTTCAGTTCATCCTCAGTCTGACTGGCTGAAGTTCTGATTGGCTGCCCTTTGGAGTAACAGAAAGCTAGAGCCCCGATTCAGAAGGAATTGCAAACCTCTTGAAACCAGATTATAGAAAACCAGAGAAACACAACAAAAGAGCGCAGATGAGGATGAGAAGACTGCAAATCCACATCCATCTCAGGAATCTGAAACAGTCATTGTTAACAACCTGTAGCCACAGCAGCTTGATCAACAGGCGCTGGAGGCTTTGTAGTTGTAGCCAGAGCTGTGCCTGAGATGACCCCCACTGACATCACACAGAGCCAAGAGTAGAAAGATAGAGTCTGAAATCTGAAGCCTGCTCTAAACAATATTAGGTTAACACCTGTGAATGTGTTGCCTTGCAGGGATTTACCTAATTTTAATTAATCTTTGACCATATTTAATATGAGCATTGATCACAGAAACGTAAACGTCAGAAAATAAATATAAATATTAACGAGGAATAACAAAACTCCTACACAGAGCTTCCTCTGCTTCTCTCTCCTGTCCTTCCACTGTTTGCATGAGCTGACCTTGTGCTGTTGCTGTTGCAGGTCACGGGCTGTGGATGTTTCAGTATGGCGATAACAGACCCGTGTTTGACGTTCTCAGCCCAGAGGGGACCAACTTATCGCCCATCATGTCAGCCATTTATCTCTTCCTCACCATGATCATCGTCTTTCAGGTACTAAACAGAAAGCAGCTTAAAGAAGCAAAGGCACAGATAAAGATATAAAGGCAGTATCACAGGCTCTGAAATGTTTTATTCTGCTGTACACAGTGGCAGTATTTCAGCCTCCCTCTGCGTGTGACCTCTAGATCTTTTCCTTTTTGTTTGGAAAAGCAAAGATGAAAAATGTGTTGCTTCAAGCAGGAAAACAGTCTCTTTAATCTGAGCTCAAAAAGAGGAGAAAGTGAGATCTAACAGTTATTGATCTGGTTGTGTTTTTTTAGGCAAAAAGTTTCAGTGTAAATGTCGGCGTGTCCCGTGTCACAGCAGCAGCAGACGAGCTGCCCCGGTGTCGGGCTTTCGAAATAAATGAGAAATCGCAGAGGGCAGTTCTTTGGTCTCGCTGTGCAAATAGTAACAGTAATGCCAGAAAAATGATACACTCTGAAATAAACACATGACTGTTGAGCAGCACGAGGACTGTGTGCAGACGTTGCTGCCCTCCCCAAAGCTATGACTCATTTCTCCGGAACTACTTTCCATAAGTGTTGCCTGGAAATGTTCCACTCTGGATTACACCAACATTTTTTAAACAATCCAGCATATGCCCAGTGTACTTATAAATCACTTGTTTAAGATTTTGGAACTAAGAAGCAATAATTCTTTTAATTATGATGTTTTGGTTTGGGGTTGTTTTTGTCAGATATAACCCCACAGAAATCTCAGATGAACTCTTTCCTCTTATTTCAGGCATCTATCTGTTCCTGTTTATCTATATTTAAACTAGTTAACTGTTTTAGATATATATTATATGTAGCCAGTGTAAGCATTGTAATATGTGCAATATGTAATGAGTTGCAAAAGGAAAGTTATAAAAGTTATAAAGTCATTAAAATTCTCTGTGCTGATACATTTTCTGAGAATAATACAAAAATAAGCCACCAAATGACGAAATTCAGCACTTGTATTTTATTAGATGTTGGTGATGATGATTTTACTGGTCATAATCATGGAGGGAGTTGTCCTATTGGTTGACTTCCACATTAGGAAGGTGTGACTGGGCCTTCCTGTCCTCTTGTTTCCATGCTTTTTATTACCATAGTTACTACTGACCATGTAGTCATAATACTGCTGAACCCAAACCCTTTCATTTGCTGCTAAATCGTCCCGGTTACGACTGCTTGAGAACCTCTGTGACTTTTCAGTGGACACAGCGAGCCAATGAGAAGAAAGCTCGCCTTCTGTCTGTACTTCACTCGTTCCAGTGATCATTTAAAATTTGCTTTAAATTAGTATTACTAATTAATTGTACATAATATTTGACTGTTCAAGATTTTCTTTTTGGGTTTTCCAATAATTGAATCTCTTTTTTACAAGATTTATTTAACTATTTATATGAATTAAAATTTTTTTATCTGCAGTTTAGACTTTTTTCTGTCTCTACTGTTCGTCCATTTAACTACATAACTGAACTTTCATTGTTGCATTTAGCTACGTATTGCACCAGCTCATCCCTGCAATGTCAGTGTATCCTTTCTTTTCATATTTTGAACCCTTTAACCATTTGAGGTTTATTTGAGTCGATCTATTTGACCTCTTTTATTTACCTGTTTTATTTTTAAGCATCACTTTTAACTTTTATTGTTTTTTATTATTATTGGGGGGATATCCTCATTAAAGCATTTAAACTTTTTTACATCTTTAGCTATTTGTTCTTCTGCATCTTCATTTCATCTTCATCTGCATCTTTGTTTGATGTGATTTCACGTTCAGATGTTTACACCATTTTTCCATCAGTTTCCAGTTTCCATTACAGCCAGGATGACAGCCTGCTCTGCCTCTCTCCTCTCCTAGGTCCTGATACCCATCTCCCTTTTTGTGTCAATTGAAATTGTCAAGATCTGCCAAGTGTACTTCATCCATCAGGATATGGATCTGTACGACGAGGAGACAGACTCCCACCTCCAGTGCAGAGCACTTAATATCACAGAGGATCTGGGCCAGATGCAGTATATCTTCTCTGACAAGACAGGAACGCTGACGGAAAATAAGATGGTGTTCCGGCGCTGCACTGTGGCAGGGGTGGAGTATTCCCATGATGCCAACGGTGAGACGACCAGCCAACATTCTCACACGCTCCCTTAAGGAAACAGTAAGCGGTCATCATCTCCTAAGTCACCACTAACGGTGTTTGTTTGTTTTCCAGCTCGAAGACTTGCCATGTACCAGGAAATGGACTCGGAGGAGGAAGAGTGCATGTCTCACGGTGGCACCCTCCCCAGGCGGGACAGCGTGACCAGTCACCAGAGCGCCCGCGTGGTGCTGCGGTCCCAGAGTACCAAGTCCCACCGCAGGACAGGCAGCAGGGCGGAGGCCAAGAGAGCCAGCATCCTGTCCAAGCACACGGCCTTCAGCAGCCCCATGGTGGGTCCTCATTACTGTTCTACCACCCTCATCCTGCCTCCTTTACCCTAACAAACCCCCGTCTGTTCTGCAGGAGAAAGACATCACCCCCGACCCCAAGCTCCTGGACAAAGTCAATGACTGCAGCAGTCAGATGGACTTCATGCGCTTCCACAGCCAGCCCATCTCCCAGCTGCCCTCTGACCTCTCAGACATCATCGATTTCTTCATTGCTCTCACAATCTGCAACACGGTGGTCGTGTCCTCCCCCAACCAGCCAAGACACAAGGTAACACTCACCTGTTCAGGTCAGAAACATCAGTTTGGTCAAACCTCTGTCAGGTCAAAGAGGGATCACCTGTGGACTGGGCTGCACAATGATGTTACCTCAACTTCATTCCAGACTTCCTGCTTTCTTCTGTTTTGATTCTCATTCCTGTAAGTGTGTGTGTGTGTGTGTGTGTGAGAGAGAGGGAGAGAGACTTGCAGGTGAAGCAATCCTCCCCTTTAATTCCTCTAATAGGTGCATGTGTGCAGCTGGTGAAGACACTAAGCTCATAATAAAGTGTTGACAGCGTGTCAGTGCCTGACTTGCTGCAGTCATCAGAAAGCATCTTAGCTTTTATCAGAGAGGGCAAGTGTCAGCTCTGGGAAATTATTTATATAAAATCTTTTTGGTTTTTTTGGACTATGAAGCCTAAAAAAGACAACAGAAGAGTTACAGGCCCTTGGTGTACAAAGGGGTCAGTTCAGATGTCATAAGTACACGAGATAGATGAGATAGAAAAGTCTACAGTCTAAAGCCAAAATATATTTTCTGTTGAGCACATTTTTTTTTTCTCTTAAGCAATTCTGAGCGTCAGTATCTCAGGATCTATCATAGTGTGAGAAAACTGCACCGATTTAACGTCGGTGACATAGAGGAGCATTGGTACCCTGCATGCTTATTTTTTTCTGAGAATTCACTGGGGAAAACCTAAAGTGCATTGTGGGTAAACGTTTAGGGCTCGTATCACCCGGTGGGATAGTTGCCATTATTCCATCTTCATCAAAATAAGTTTTTGTAGAACAAGTCAGGTTCCTGGCAAGGGCAACAGGAAAGGTTTTATAGGCATGAATTAAAAATGAAGCATTTGATTGTATATGTTCAAAATGGCAGGATATTATAAGAGTCCAAATCCATGATTCGGTTCATTGCTTAAGCAGCTCCCTATGACTTATTAGAATAAAAACTAGAGTGCATGACAGTTTCATGTATCACCACATGCACATTACTGGGCTGTTGTTCAGCCTGTTTTTACACGCCTGCTGTTTACACCAGCACGACATGTGCACAGCTAACCATCACACCACAGACTCGTCTCTGCAAAGTGACGTGAAGTCTCCTCTGTCAGTGATGTAAGGAGGGTAATCTGCAGTGGGAGCAGATCAGCGTTTGGAGTTTTTCCATATCTGGGAATGTGATTTACAAAGTACCATTAAGAATACTTACATAACTGCTTTGGTTCACAGTTGCACTGATGGTTAGTGGACTTGTAGTGTGATGAATATTGTATATGATTTTATTGAGACTTTAATGTCAAAATAACATAAAGTTAACATTATGCCCTGCAAGCATTCTCACATTTAATGCTCTTATTGTGAGCATGCTGTGCTTTACTGCAGCTTCAATGGAGCTGCTGCGTATTTGTAGTCTTGGTGTTCTCCAAGGGAAACTCACAAGTAATCCTTAGTAGATCTTTCTTTGTTTTAATAGGTCATAATCATATAATGCTCCAAATCATTAGTTCCCATGGAGAAACTTTACTTCATCCAATGTGTCCCAAAAATCTTTGATGGTTCCTTTTAATCTATATAACTATTAAATGTACAGACCGGAGGTATTGGTGGAAAACATTTTATTGAGAAACAATAATAGACAGAGTATAAGAGCATTCTGGATCTCAGAGCCCATCAACCTGCTCAGAAAATTATGGGGTCGCACAATCATTAGTGGTTTAAAACGTGGGTCTGCTGTGTGTTGCTATCTGTAGAAGTAGAATTATTTTTTACTTCTTTACAGTGAAATAAGTACAGATCCTGTGCTTTAAAAAATACTCCTACTTTGTTGAGCTGATAAAAATGTTGAATTTGAAGTGACTTGCCACAAAAAAATGCCCCGAGTATAAACGCTATAGATGAACCAGAAGTAACGAGCCTGTTTTGAAAATGTAAGAAGTAAAAAGCACAGATATGTATTTAAGCGAGGAGTAAAGTAAAAGTAAAAAGTTGTCAGAATTCTGCTTAAGTTTAGTAACACAGTATTTGTACGTTGTTACTTCCCACCTGTGTTTGCAGGTGACCTCGTTCTCATACAGCTCACACTCAAGAGGTGAACTTCAGGTTTTTCACAAATCCTTTGTGATCCAAAGAAGATTCATATCTTAAAGCTGTGTCTGAAGAAAAATGCAACTGAAGTCCTCCCAGCATGCTAACAAACGAGCTTTGTGTTTTGTGTTTATGTTTTTTTGATCCATGTGGGAGTAGTTTCCACCTTTTGAGCGAAAGCTGCATGTTACGAGTTTACAAAAACGTTCCAGATCTGACGCTGAAAGTGTGCCTTTGCACGTAGCTTTCACTACTTTTCTGTTAGCGTATCCGTGTTTTGTTTCTGCTTCTCTCTGGGCCCGGGTGTGGTTGTCCTGTCAGGAGGCGATATCCTCTCCTCGCCTCAGGCGGCGTGCACTGGCTCACAATGGATCCCGATAGTCAGAGCACAAATCTGCTCGATGAAACTGTACACGGTGGCACAGCGTTTATGTATGTCTGTGTTTCTCTCTGGAGGTTATCTGATAAGATGCATGTGTGCACAGAAGCGCTGACTTTTCTTTCGGTTTTTATCGGTTGTTTTGTTGTCCCGTGTTCCAGAGCAATTGTTCACATTTTTATTATGATGCCCTTGTGCGTAGCTGGGCCACTGAATGATTTATTCTTGTATATATGTGAGAACTGTGGTTCCCGCTGCCAGGAGACCTTAAAGTGAGTCACTTTTTCTTCTATTGTACTGCGGCACCTTGGGATGAATGATTGGCCGAAGGATTATGGCCAGGAGAAGCTTTTTCATCAGAGATAAAGTCCTCTGTAGTACCAGCGCTTTTCAAACATTTCTAAGGACTAAAACGATGTAGAACATCCATCTTATGAGCTTCTTAACCTTAAGAAATATTCCCCCAAAAGCAGCACCTGAATTCACTTGGAAGTCAACTTCTTATTCATTTCATCCATTTGAGGATCTTTCTTAGTAATGCCATATGCTGCAGTAGTCATAGAGCCAGAGGCTAGTGGCTAAATTCATCGTTATTTACTTTAATGTCAAGTATTTTAACCTCAGGATCTCTTTTAACCAAGTACCAGTCTCCCTGAGTTGAACTCTGATAGGCATAAAGC
Source organism: Oreochromis aureus (assembly GCF_013358895.1). Lineage (NCBI taxonomy): Eukaryota > Metazoa > Chordata > Actinopteri > Cichliformes > Cichlidae > Oreochromis > Oreochromis aureus. The sequence continues at coordinate 33,650,592 of NC_052963.1, read as the reverse complement.
CAAAAGCTGCAGTTCCTCCAACGTCCATCGGAGGCTTCAGAAATGAGTCGGTCCCTCTGGACTGCCACATTAACATCTCTGACTTTGCAGCACAAATGGGTTGAAACTTTTAGCTGTTCACTCCAACAACAATGATTGATGTGACAGTGGCTACATCCATCTTTTATTTACAGTCTGTGATATACACAGATTCCCACCCAGTGACAGAATCTCGCCTCAGAGCCCGATCTGGATTATTTACGCAGTGCTGTGTAAGTCGTTTTAACTTGCTGGCCTTTTTCTTAAATTCTATTTTTATATTTGACCTTTTTAGGTATTTTGTACTGGCTGATGAGCATAAATGATTTTTTTTGACACAACTATTTAACAATCAATAGAAAGAGCACTTAGCTTTTATCGCTGTTTTTTACTGTGTTGGTTCTTTTTATGGAAGAATCTGTCCCAGTGTCTGTTTAAGTGAGAGAAACACTGTTGTGTCGCAGTCTCTGCGTCAGACTCTAATTACCCTAAAATGAACCTGCTGGGTTGTCTCATGTCTTTTATCACTTTCACTGTTAGATTTAAGAGCACCTGGAGAAAAAAACTGAAGATGGAATCAGGGTCTGCTCTCTCTTGGATTATAAAAGCATTATTTTATGCCTACACTTTCTGCTCCTGCAGGTCAGGATGAGGTTCGAGCTAAAGTCTCCAGTGAAGACCATCGAGGACTTCATCAAACGCTTCACCCCCAGCCGACTGACCTCCGGCTCCAACAGCAGCAGCTCCTCCAGTCTCATCACCAACCGATCCTCCAATAAGGGCTGCTCCAGCCTGCTGTCCTCGCCCTCGGCAGAGAGCACGCTCACCAAGCTGCACGAGGAGCAGCCCTCGGGAGGTTTGGAGCAGGATTTCAGCCCCATCCCGCCGTCCTACGATGGAAAAGCCTCCTGGAACCTCGAGGAAGGAGAGCTGCGCTACGAGGCAGAGTCGCCCGACGAGGCCGCTCTGGTCTACGCTGCCCGGGCCTACAAGTGCTCCCTGGTCGGACGCCTCCCCGACCAGGTGATCGTGGAGCTGCCTCACCTGGGGAAGCTGAGCTTCGAGCTGCTGCACACGCTCGGCTTCGACTCCACCAGGAAACGCATGTCCGTGGTGGTTCGACACCCTCTGACAGATCAGATCACCGTCTACACTAAAGGAGCAGACTCTGTCATCATGGATCTCATCAAACCCCCCGACACAGGTAGGAAAACACTTGTTTGGGAAATCTCTGCAGACCTTTGTGACCAGTGAGATTTTTTTTTTTATTATTATTTTAATGGTGATGATGAGCGACGGCACTGCTTTGGCTTGTGATCGTGATGTGGTTTGGACCGCTATGTGAAAGATGCAGCATCGTTTAGTGAAATTGCAGAGTTTCACTATAGCCTGAGATATCAGACATGGAGATCAGCTTCAGCTGCAGCTGATTCTGTGGTCCACTGAAACTGCTAATATAACAAATTTCTCCCAAAAGAATTATTGACTGAGGGAACTGATTAATAGATGACTTTCAAAAAAGCAGGCATTTCCTCTAAATCAGGGACATTAAACTCATTTTATGTCATTGATCGTAAGTCGACCGGAGTGGTGAAACTGCCAGTGACAGTTTGTGACAGTGTAAAGACATTAAGCTAAACATTTAACAGTTTTCCTACATGGAGAAAGACATCCTGCAGTAACAAGTGAAAGAAATCTGCCAGCATGACTCTTTGGGCTTTAAATTGTAAGACATAAATGTGTAAAATTACAGGAAAAAGCTCCAGTAGCCCAGACTGTCCTGTAATTACAACACAAAAAGTTTTTAACTGTTAAATAAATATATTAAACCAAAAAATTATAAATTTCTATCATAGTTGGTGGAAAAACAGAACATTTTCTGTCATTTCATTGTTTCCCTTTTAGTTCGGTGTAGTATAAATGAGCATGGGGGAGGTCTTCATCAGTAGAAAAGTTGTAAAAGTCTTAAATCTTAAATCTTAACACCACGAGTTAGGACTGTTTGCTTTTGTTGTGTTTATGTATATGTTGAAAGTGCATGTAATGTCTCCGTTCAGAATGGAAAAAGGGAAAAGTAAATGTAGAACATGTATGTTGCTGCTTAGTTAAATATATAATTTAGAGTAATTTATTTTGTATTGGCAGCCAAAATGCTAATGTCGAGTCTTTAAAATGCAAAGTTCAGAACCGATGGGGGATGTCATGTGACTACGTCAATCTCTTACAGTGCTTAAATAAAGTATCCACACTTTACCTGCTTCACATTTTGTCCAACGTGGACAGACACGAAACGGGACGCGCCTGAACTCAGTTCAAAGCAAAGGCAGTGTTATTTTGTTTCTTCTTATATAGTAACTTTGAATCCCTTTTGCAATAAGGCTGTAACATGACAGAACAAGTGAACACTGTATACTGTCTGTAATTGTTGTAGAGTCTTTACGCTCCAATATGAAACGCATCGAGGTGACAGACTTCGTGAATTGGTGCTTTATGTCTGATCGTCTGTTTCAGGTTTGAGTGGTTCATTATATACAGTCTGTGGTCTTGGTCTTTATAAACACTCAAGGTTTCACTGATACTTCCCCAAACCCTCATGCTTTCTACTCAGGTGAAAGGATAAGGTCACATGTTATATAAGGACTTTTATTTTTAGAGCTGCTGAACTCAGAGCCTGCTTTGACTAGGGTCTTAAAAAAGAAAACTTCCCTGTGTTTTTTTTTTCCTTTTTTCCTTGTTCCATATTCTACAGCTTCTTTTATGTCCTAAAGGCAAAGGTGTAGCAGGGTCTTACTATTCCAGTCACACAAAGACCTACACAGACCTGTACCAGACATCTGTCCAGGGGTGCTTAGCAAAGACGGTTTCAACCCACAGGAACGCGTGACACAACACGCAGTGTGGAGGTCTGCAGCCTGGGATTACTTCACTTTTTTTATGATATTATTGCTTTAGAATGGTTTAGAAAATTCCCATGACGGTGTCAAAGAGTTCAGGTTAACATCTTTATTCCACATCTTAGAGAAATCTGTAAAGAACTGGAAACTGTTTACTGACTCAAATAATTTAACCTTTCTTAAAATTCACCGTAGTTTCTTGGATATTAGTTATTTGTTGGGAAAATATTTTATCGTTATCTCCAGTTATCACATTCACATACAGAGTTTTCAAACTGTTTGACGTTTGTCTTTCTTTAAACTCTGTTTATCAGTTCCGGTTTTCTTGTTTGATTAACTTTCCTTACCTTAATCCAGTCTGAATCCGGATCTCTGCTAGCATCTCCATAATCCTGATATTTTAGATCAAAGAAATCCTCATCCCATTCAAATGTTTTGAATCCAGATAAAGAACTGGATAATGTTAGCAGATCTTTTACGATTCTGTAATTCCATTTTCCTTTTGCACAACCGGATTTCAGGATTTGATCCTATCAGATTTGATTTCAACAACTGGACCCTGAGATTTACTAAAGCATTGAAACCTGCAGTTCCTCTAACGTCCACCAGAGGCTTCAGAAGGGACCCACATTTTAAAACGTCCAACTTTACAGCAGAAATAAACATGTTTTTATTCTGCCACAAAAAAATGTTTCCCTCTTTCATAAAAACAGACAGATACATTCATCGTTATACTGGAGTGAGGTAGTTACTGGGTGTGGCTGCTTTGATTGGCAGACTGCTGGCTGGCTGCTAGGATTCATCTTTGGTGGCTTTTCTTTAGTGCAACTCTCTGACAGATGATGTGAAAGGAAGAGAAAAACACATACAAAAATGCAACCATTTCATTCCAATTATTATAATTTGCTAATATTTTGGAGTCATAATAGTCTTTGACTTTAACTGGTTAACACTGAATTTCCACATCTGTACACAGATGGCATCGACTTCTCACAAAGATGAAAAACAAAATTAAAAAATGTAATAATGAGCCCCTAAATACACTGAATCTACTATGTGTGGGACGCACGAGTAGTAAGTGAATAAATCGAGTTGTAACTGTGTCAGTAGATGCTGGCATGTCGTGGACTGCGTGTGTATCCTGCAACAGTGTTTACCACACTTTATACAAGCTTTCCTGTTACGGCACAATTCCTTCGCTGCGTCGTCATTTGCTCAGAAGTGTAAAAGTGCTCTGAAGTGCTTTCGTTTTCATGGCCTGAATCAGCCGGTGCAGCAGACTGTCTTGGATCCCCTTCAGTAAGAGCATGCTGTCATGTTGTGTGAGTAATACATTTCTTTCACGTGCCTGCTTAGTGGCTCCCTCCTGTTCATTAAAGGCATCTCAACAAGGCTGCGTAAAAATGGCTCTCCAGCTGAAATGATCCTCCTACGCCGAATGAGGACTTGTTAACTGCAGCAGACAAATGGAGATGAGCCCACCCCCCGAACCTCGTTTTAGCATGTTTTCTTACTGACATGTAATCTTATACTTTGGAGAATTCTGAATTACAGTATGATTAATTGTATTGATTTGATATACCTTTATTAGTCCCACAAGGGGAAATTTCATGTTAAGGCTGCCGACCTATTGCACGCAATGGCAGCGGCATCTTACCCTCCGACCGTAGATACATTACACAAAAACATCACATGGGGAAGACAGAACAGAGAGGTATAACAATGGAAAATGCACCACATGAGGAAAGATAAGGAGAAAATCATGCATTTCCATCATGCATCCCTTTTGTATTTAGCCCGTGCTGAGTCCTGCACACAGCACTGGGTGCACAAGTTTTTCCACTTACTTAAAATTCAGTTGCTCACAAAAACAGATCATACCGCCTAGTGTCCCAGTTGAGCAGCTTTAATGACCAGGGTTGCGTGTGTCTTCGTGCACACTTTGGTTCCCCATTGGGCAAAAGCAGCCAATTAGAGCGCAGCAGGCACCGGGCCTTCTCATAACCCAGAATGTCCATAATAGCTCCATTCAGGGAATGAGGGAGTTGTTCAGTGTCATTTTAATAACAGGACATGTGGAGACAGACTGTAGACCTTTGGAGATGAAAGTGTGCCTACAAATTCCTGTTTAGTAGTTCCACAGTTATTATTTATTCACACAATAAATAATTCATTTCATCAATAAAAAAGGGTGTGTCAGTCCCTGTCAGTAGATCCCAGATTTGGATCTGAAAACAGCTGAAAAGCTTATGTAGAAGGGTTGGCTTATCTCCGTATTAGATCAAAATCATTGAAATCGAGTCACTGTCAATTTAATAGTTGGTGTACATTCCAGCCTTCGCCTGTAGTCGTGCAAGGTTGTGTTTTGTTTTTAGGGTGGCAGCCGTAGAGATAAAGAGCTTGGAGTACAGTCAAAAGGAGTCTGTTGAGATGATTGTGGGATCATGTAAGGATGCTGCTCAGAAGCCTCCTTTTTTTCCAGGCACTCCCAACTGGAGGAGACACTGAGGTAGATCCGTATCCCATCTCATCTGGGCTGGGAATGTCTCAGTGTCTTCCAGGAGGAACTGGAAACTGTTGCTGAGGAGATAGACATCAAGAAAAGCAGCTTAGTCTGCTGCCAACGTGGCCCAACTTCAGAAAAGCGGACGATAACGGATGCTCAGTCAACTAACTTGCAGACATTTAGATGATCACCTGTCACCTCACTGGTCTACACTCATGTGGTAGCCCAGAAACATCGATTTCTTTATAATATATATAGAACTAATCAAAACTAATCAATCATAGTCGCATTAGACATTGGTTTGCAGGAGTATCTAAGCAAAGATAACAACTGACGTAGCTGATGTTCACAACACTGAGCTACGCTTGTGGAATTTCACGAAGTCGGTAAAGCTCCCATTTCAGTAATACTGGGGTATTGCACAGTTATCATAAATGCTAACCTGCCTGATTGCCACAAACCAGCTTCAGAGATTCCTACGCTTAGATAAATGGAGCGGGACCATCAGGAAGGCCATGCAGCATAAAATCTCTGCCAGTTCAAACATGTGGATCCATCCGCTGTAGAAATGAGGGCGCAGCCAAAAGTACTTTTATCCGATAGCCACACTAGCCGTCTGTTTAGGGGTCATTAAGGTAGCAGCTAGCAGCTGTGGCTAATAATAAAATGATAACATTAATTTGGGAACGATCAGTACCATCAGTAACAGTATAATAGAAAGTGTTAATTTAACAGTTGTTTGTGTCCAAAGTCACAAATAATTTTGCATTAGTAACTTTGATCAGCAACGAAAACATGGAGCCAAGTCAGCAGAAGTGCAGCACTACATCAGACAGATTGAAATGCATATATGTTTTTGCACTACCTTTTAGAGTCTGAAAGTATTTGTTTCATAGAGATCTAATAGTTTTGTTAAAGTATATATTTTACAGTATCTATCTATGGCGTTGGTATCTGACAGAAAATAGCCTGTTTGTGTTTACAGTGGTCAGAGATGAGGTGAGCATTAAAGTCATGTTCTCAGACTTGACGCAGCCGGGCTTCTTGTTGCAACCATATATGGCGCTATTTAAGGCACTTCAGCTTTGGCTTTACTCTTCAGAAACAGCTCTGTCTATCTTTTATATACAGTCTGTGGCACAAACTGTATATAAAAGAGAGGGGAAAAAATGCACCTCAGTTTTCTGACTGGAAACCAAAACATGATGTGAATTTCCACCTGTGTCTGCGAGCCTGTCTGCTCCCAGCAGCTGTTCATCAGAAAGGCAGAACTCGTGCTGTGTTTTTGGTTGAGTGTTTTTTCCTCCCCAGCCAAAGAGAAAATAGTCTGTTGGTGTAATTATAACTTCTTCATAACACGACTCGCTTTTAGCGGTGAATAAAAACACTTAGTTTAGATTATTTCCTGACTTTTCGAGCTGGAACTGTTCGATCGCTGCCAGTTTTGTGCTAATTTGTTCCTCTCAGTAAAAATAATTTTGCGTGGCGGTGCATGTGAGGCTGTGCCTGCCAAGCTGTTGTGTTATTAGTGAGATTTCATGGCTGGCAATCAGAGTGTTGGCTGGTGCATCTGTGTCAGGAGACCCATAAGGCCAATCTGTTTGTGCGCCGCTCCCCTGCCAGAAAGATGGCCGAGATGTTGCCAGAGAGGCGCTTCAGCAAGACGTGTTGAAACATCTTAAATAACTTTGAATGTTCAGTCATTTTTAAATCATTTGGGCAGAAAATTGAAATAGATTATTTATATTTGCGAACGCCATAACCCAGATGCCGCTTAGTGTGAGTAATATGATGGCTTTACGTTGAGGTGTAGCATGCATGGTTAATTTAGGTGTGAGGACAGATGGCTTCTTGGATGAAGTCTTTTGTAATTTGGAACTAAAATGCTGAACCACTCATGCAAATTCCCCCAAAGCGAGAAAATTCCATCTCTGTTTATTTCTGTCCTTTTCTGTTTTTTAAGGAAACTCCAAAGGGAAACGTCAGAAAAAGATTGTCTGCAGGACCCAGCACTACCTGAATCTGTACGCTGCAGATGGACTTCGCACGCTGTGCATAGCAAAAAAGGTATGCAAGCGCAGATCTGTAAACCTGAACAACTGCCGTCCATCATTAAATTGCTTTAAAAGGGGGGGGCGGAGGTGGTGTGTCTTAGTGGCTTCTTGACAGGATGTATTTGCAGCCCGGCGCAGATGATCACATGGACCAGCCCTTCCACAAGTGACATTCTTCGTGACTCAGCTGCAATCTGTGCCACTTTCCCAGGCTGTTAATTTATGCTCTCACAAGCTGGGCTCATTATATTCCTGCCTGTGCAGCGCCATCACCAAAGCAAAGCGATAAAACACCTTGTCAAGGTCTCACATTCTGTTATGGAGGATCCTTTCCTGCCATAAAGGCGAATGAGGAGTTCGGTTTTATCCCAGCAAGCTGACACATGACAGTGTGTGTTTGTGTGTGTGTGTAAACTTTTGGTTTGTGTGTCAGATTCTCAGCAAAGAGGAGTACGCCTGCTGGCTGCAGCGGCACTTGGCGGCTGAAACGGCCATTCAGGGAAGGGAGGAGCTGCTCTTTGAGTCGGCCCTGCGGCTGGAGACGAACCTCCATCTTCTGGGTAGCTCTCAGTTACAGCTGAAACTGTTATTATGAATGTAATTACTCTAATGTTGGAGAGTTTGTCACAGACTTACCTTCTCCTTCAGGAGCGACGGGCATTGAGGATCGGCTGCAGGATGGTGTGCCTGAAACTATAGCTTCCCTGCGGAAGGCGGGCCTGCAGATATGGGTGCTGACGGGGGATAAACAGGAAACTGCTGTGAACATCGCGTACGCGTGCAAGCTGCTGGACCCCGAGGAGGAGCTCCTGACACTGAACGCTGACTCTCAGGTGAGCAGCAGCAGCAGCCGGGTTTTAATAAACTCTGGTTTCCTAAACGTGGAGCGCTCTCACACCTGCACGCTGTAATTGGATTCTTGCTCATTTCCCCCTTGGTACCATTTGTTTTGGCACATGTGACCAATGCCAGCTTCCCTAAAAGGTCTTCCTTGGTCACAAATAAACTCTGCAGCACCGACTGCAAAGTGTACCTTATAGTCTTGAGCTAATCAAACAGCAGCAGATTCCTGTCTAGTAGCAGCTGGTGGACACATTGGTCGTTGCTGTGTGAACAGTGAGATCAGCACAGTCCTGTGGTGGTCTAAACACCATAGAAAAGTCAAAACTGAAAAAGTGGCTGTGATCGGCTGTGCCAAATTACAACAACAGTCTCCTCAAGGTGCTTTATATTGTAAGGTAGACCCAACAATCATATGACCCCCTATGACCAATCACTTTGGCGACAGTGGGAATGAAAAACTCCCTTTTAACAGGAAGAAACCTCCAGCAGAACCATGGCCATGTGCCGCGGCCGGTTGCGGCGAGAAGAGGAAACTCCTCTGTCATGTGAGCATCTCAAGCTCCTGCAGTGATGAATCACTGAAATGCTGGTAAAGACCGACCCCGGTCGTCTTTGCCTAACAACGTTTCAGAGGACGGAGTCTCAAGCCATTTAGATTCTTATTCACAGTCTAAATATTTTTCTACAAAAGTGATCGGCTGCCTGAAGAGAATAACTGATTGCACAATTTACTGCATTCATTTTGCATTGCTCAAGAACATCGCCTGTGAAACTGCACAGCAAATAATCAGATTTATTATCTGATTTAATTCATTTATCCCCAAAATTACAAATTGTGTCTTGTAGCATCCAAACACTGAACATAAGATTTAACAAAACAGCATAAATAAAGTATAATTACAGAAAAAAGAGCTCAATAGGTAACAAGCTGACTGTACTGTTGTAGGATGAAGTTGGCTCATAAAGCAAACTAAACCTGAATGCATTAAAATATCTGCTCTAAACCCAACCGACCCGAGGACAGGCAGAAGATCTTTATTTTAGTTACCTAAGTTTTAGCTCAAACTGACAGCAGAATGGGTGAAAAACGCCCCACAGAGCACAGGCTGGCTGCGATTTTTCTGTGGTGACGAGTCGGGTGGAAATGTACGACATGTGTCAAATCAACCTTCGGCTCCGCTGGTGGGATGACAAACAGCTAGCTTTGTGTTGGCATCATAGATTGTGTGTAAAGCGTTAGCTTTGTTGTCAGACCCACAGCTGTGTGTTGTTGTTTTCCAGACCGAGCACATCTTGATCTTTAGTGTCGCGTTCTTGTCTCTCTCTGGAATAAATCAGAAGAAATCCTCATTCCAAAAGATGGAGATCGCTCATGTTTGTGTCTGATCTGACTAAAGATTTTTTTTATTGGCCCATCCTACATGATGTGTTACTACTACAGACGTATGCAATGTGTTTACAGTAAAGCCTTACACAGGATTTAAATTCGTATTTGATCTCAAAGTATCCAAGCTCTGGAGCTCCGGAGATTGTTGCCGCTGGCATCAGTGATGATGTGAAAATTAAATTGGGAAGACTCTGACCAGCCTGCTGCTAACATGTAAACAACAGGATGTTTGACTGCAAGTTGTAGTGAAATCTGTTGTTGAATGTTGAATCAAATTTTCTCAAAATATTCATCGTGCATTTCTATTTGTGTCTGAAAACTCCTCCTTTATTAAAAAAGGACCCACAATGTTTGACTCTGTGCTGCTGAAGCATCTGCTTACCAGATGTGAAGCAGATCAGGCAGTTTTGATACGAATTAACATGCCGTCCTGACGCTGAACTCCAACCTCTTCTCTCTGAACCAGGAGGCGTGCGCGCTGCTGCTGGAGGAGAGTTTACACTACATCCAGGCCAAATTCCTCTGCAGCCCTTCAGGCCCAACCACCAAGACCTTCAACACTAACTTCTCGCCCTTTGACATCTACTCCTCTTCATCTCCGTCCTCCCAATCCACTCCCTTCCTGGTGCACCGGCTGGGCCTGGTGATAGACGGGCGGACCTTGGCCTACGCCCTGGATAAGAGTTTGGAGGATAAGTTTCTGGCCGTCGCGCGGAGTTGCCGTTCTGTCCTCTGCTGCCGGTCCACGCCGCTGCAGAAGAGCATGGTGGTCAAACTGGTGCGGAACAAGCTGAAGGTCATGACTCTGGCCATAGGTAAGGACCGGGTGAGCATATTCAGACACAGATGTGCCCGTTTTTATAATCCCGTCACACGCTCACTGCTGGACTTAAAAACAACTGACCTCACCCGAAGTAAAAACTAAATATTTGTCCTATCTCATGCTTGCATGTGTTTATAGTTGCAGACATAAAAATGAGGCCTATTAGGCTCTAACTGTGTGTTAAAGCATTCCTTACCTTTGAACGGCTTAAACTGTGAGCTGTAGTCTTGAACCTTCAGGCTATCCCAGCATGTAAGATCCCAGCAGCGTCCAGACAGATCAGAACGTGCCTGAGCTCTCGAGCACAGCTGCTAGCCTGCTCACAAGTTGCTCCCAAATATTAACGAGCTTGGATAAGGGATTTTTTTCTCAGCGTTGAAAGACATTTTTGGAACACACAGACTCTTCCAGACATTTGTACAAGTGACTTTGCCCATCTTCATCTTACTCTTTAGCTGTTCTAACGAACACATGAATGCCATATTTTAATTGCAGTGTGCACATCTGAACCTGCCAGCCCTGAACATTCAGTTTATTTACTTTATTCATTGCATCTTTACCTCATCGTGCAGCAAACTGGCTGCTACACAGCTCCAGTGAAACTCCTATATGTTCCTCCTGCTGTGATCTCTGTGTGAGCTGATTTTGAAATTTGCCTGAGATGGAGGTGCACCATTCATCATTCAGCCTCTGCTCTGAGTTATTCTTAGTATTTCTACACTTTCCCCTAATGAAGCTGCAGCAGCACAGAGGGGACGTGAGGACGTCACTGTGACCTGCGTTGGTCTTTTCTCTGTTTTCCATTTATTTGGTCCAGCTGCGCTCAGGAGGAGCAGGTTTTATTTGCCAGCGGGGCGTTTTTTCAGTCAGTGCTATGTTAGCTTTTGAGCTTTAATATCTTTCAGTACTTCAGTCTTATTATTCAGACGTGTCATGCTTCACGAGCTGGTACGGAGCCTTACACACATTATTTGTAATAATACTAAATTATGGCCTCCCGGGCCATTCTAGGGTTTTAACCAAGTATCTGACCAATAATATGGCTGCGATGGGGTTAATTATACTAACACACTGTCGAGTTCTGGTGAGAAAAATTCAAGGATTTAATTTGGGTGTTGCTGATCACTAATAAGCAGATACATAAACTTCTTCCACGCAGTCCATCATCCAAACATGGTCACTTCTGGCTCCAGAAAAACTGATATGGCAGCAGCCAAAATGCACTCTGGTTATACTTTTCTGAAAAAGTCGTGATGGCACATTAATCACGTTGTTCCATGCCACTCACAAAAAAATCCAGCCTTGTGAATTCTCAGTGAAAAATGGAAAAAGGAAAAAAAATTCCAGCCAACTTCTATTTGAGTGCTTCTCACCACCTACCTTTCATTATCAGCCTGTGCTGCCACTGCGGTGCCATTGTGACAACAAAATCCTCCTCCTCTCCCACTCCACCACCTGTAGTGACAAAAAGAAGGGAAAACAAATCTATCCACACATCCGGAGATACCGCCTGTCGGCTGCCGCAGCAGGAAGGCCTCTGCCTCATGGGAGGCCAAGCCGCCGAGGTGGCGAACGGCACCGCAAGCACGCGGCTCGTATAACGGCTGAGGAGTCTGTGAAAGCTTCACGTTCCTCTCGCAAACACGGGGCACGCCGGCTTCTCCATCTTGTCGTCTTCACGCTCGATAAAGGCCCCCCCCCCTCCTTATAAACTGATGTACCTCCTCCTTCTAACGGTCTATTTTCTCTCTTTCACTTCCCCACATTAATCACAGGAGATGGGGCCAATGACGTCAGCATGATCCAGGTCGCAGACGTGGGTGTGGGGATCTCAGGACAGGAAGGCATGCAGGTAAGGTGATGAATAGAGTGGCACACGGGGCAGAGAGGAGAGGAGAGGTGGGTGATTTACGGTGGGCTGTAAAAAAGCAGCGCAGCCTGAGAGCTCCTGAGAGCGCGAGGAGCTGCAGATAAAAGATTGGGGAATTGGGAAGAGGGGGAGACACTAGCATTCTTTAGGGTTGTTAATGGCTTTTCATTACACTTAAGTGCGGTTTTTAGCCCACATCCATGACCATCCTCTAAATAGGATTGCCTGTGCTGTGCTGAGTGAGCAGGATGGCCCCGTGTCCTGCAGAGAAGCAGCACGGCGTGGACGCTCAGCTCCAAGGCCACGGCTGAGAGAGCATCTTCACGAAGAAAAACCTCCTCCCCTCCGCTCGTTTACCTGCAGCACCCTGCTCCACAGCTGTGCTCTTATGATGGAGATTCCCAATTAACTTTCAGGGGAGGCTTTGCCGGCACGCTGCTGTGTAGCACATCTGCTAAAGCCTCAGTATCCTGTCTTTAACCAAGCCGCTGCATTAATTACCGTTAATCAAACTGCCACTTAATGAGACAGCGGTCACTCTCGGGGACTCCGCCGCACACCACGCGCTGAGACGCTCTTTACTGCACCCCGGGCCTGCACGCGCTGCTGCATTATCATTAACGCACCATTCGTCTATTAGCGACGCGCTCCCTGTGTAGTCGTTAGGAGGGGTTATTGGAGCGCAGCAGAAGCGAGAGGCCTGCTGTTGTTTCTGTTGCTGACAGCCGAGAGGTGCCGTAAAGGGTTAGCGGGCGGCATTTATGATGTAAAAGCAAGGCTCAGTACTGGGAGTGTTTTGCACGGTGATGGATGAGACTGACAGCTTCCTGCCGCACTAACGGTGAATCCCAAGAGGGAGGGCAACTCGTTTACGAGTTATTGCTTTGGAAAGATTATACCCGCTAAAGATTCATTAAGAAGAGGCGAGAACAGCCAACGAGTAACTGCCTAATGTGTGCTCGTCTCGTGTACGTAGGAGAGAGGCGGCAGGAGACTGAACGTGTGGTTCTTGTGGTGTTCTGCAGGCAGTGATGGCAAGCGATTTTGCCCTCCCACGTTTCCGGTATCTCCAGAAGCTCCTGCTGGTACACGGGCACTGGTGCTACTCCCGCCTGGCTAACATGATCCTGTATTTCTTCTACAAGAATGCAGTAAGGCCCCTCCCAGTGCACACAGATCTGAGTCAGAAAGGATGAGGTGTTCTGCTTTTTCTCACTGCTTCCATCCCATTTGTTCCCTCAGATGTTTGTGGCGCTCATCTTCTGGTATCAGTTCTACTGTGGCTTCTCAGGTTCAGCCATGATTGACCAGTGGTATCTCATCTTCTTCAACCTGATGTTCTCTGCTTTCCCACAACTCATTACGGGCACTCTGGACAAAGACGTGTCAGCAGAGACTCTCCAACAACTACCTCAGCTCTACGTGAACGGCCAAAACTCCGAGGTGCGCTCCCTACTAATGATCTGAGAGCACATTTCAAATTTTTAATAACAATAATGTGGAAAAAAAAACAAAAAACTGAAAAGTAGACCGGGTGTCTGTCTCCTGAATCCAAACTGGGAGCTGATTCCACAGAAGTGCCTCCCATTCTACTTTTAAATACTCTTGGAACCACAAATAAACCAGGAGTCTAAGAGCAACGTTTTAGGATAGTCTGGTCCGAGGTCTTTAAGATGTGATGTGGCCTGGTTGTTCTGGACTTCATAGATAGGGAGAAGGATCTTCAGTCCCAATTCTGGATTTAACAGGGAGACAGTGAAGATGACCAAATATGGGAGAAATATGAGCGCTGTATCTACACTAGGGCAGGGCAATATGGTCAAAAATATTTATCACGATATACATTAGAAAATTTGCGATAACGATATAACTGACAATATAAATTAACGCGAGACAAAATACTTTACAACTCCACAACTTTATTAGTGCAAAAAAAACCCAACAACAATGTATTTTCACTTAAACAAGCAGTTTTTTATGTGCATTAAAGCTATATAAAAATTTAACAGTGCAAATGCAAATTCTTTGCTGACAGTTTAACCAAAAGGCATTTCCAGTGGAAATTGGTCGACATATCCTGAGCATAACCATGTATAATATCCACAAAGCTTAAAAAGAGGTTATACACACACAATGGGGTAATATTTTGTTGAAGTACAGTATGTATCACTCCGCGAGGCTCCCGACTACGGTAGCCCTAATGCTCCGACAATCCATCAAGCGGTGCGGCTTCGTAGCTTACCAAAGTCGTACTAAAACATTTTTGACAGATTTTTTGAGCGCCGTGTACCACATAAAATCGGTTCGGTAATAACGACGGCCCGCTTGCATGCTCTACCAAAAATTGTGCTTTGTTGTGTATCTGACGGATGAAAGCCAAACCAGCTCCCCACCAACTGAAGTTGCACCATTTTTACAAACCATTTCTGGTTCATCTGTTTCATTCAACAATCCGCTTTCGCCCTTCTCATTCTCCGTCACCGCCATGGTTTTTCCGCATGTGCGTATGAAAATAAAGGCACTGCGCATGCACGTTTTACCCATATTCTATCGCGATATTTCATTTTCTTATCATTGCCTAACATTATACCAGTATTACCGTGAACAGTATGATATGGCCCAGCCCTAATCTACACCCAGTTAGTACTCCCTCTATAGCATATTAGATCAGCTGAAGGCTTTTTAGAGAGCTTTTACAAAAGTCTGATAATAAGAAATTCCAGTACACCAACCTAGAAAAATGCATGAACTAGTTTTTCAGCATCACTCTAAGGCAGGATGTTTGTAGCTCCGTAGTGTAGTAAGTTTACACAAATGGCTAACACAAATTGTGGCTGTTTCAGGTGCTGAATTATCTGTGAGCCAAAAGCCCAGACTGCTCTAAACACTCAGTTTCACACAGTGTTTACTACTACTGTTGACTCATATGAGAGAGCAAATGTCCCTACTGTAGTTATCTGTCATAGAAGCCCCGCCTTCTGTTTGTGAAAGGCAGCCAATCAGAACAACGTTAGCTTAAAGGCAAGTTGGCTTGAAATGAGGGGTTCCAGTGAGCCCTAAACTCTTAATCATGCAAAGTTCTCCACGATTTAGAGTCTAAGAATTAAACTCGGTATTACCATGAGGGGTTTTTTTTCCTCTCCCTGGCATAGGTGAAAGACTTCACTCTTTGCTCCAGAGAAAACCCAGTTTGTCAGTCTTGACTCAAAGGTCAAGAATAAGCCGGAATTCATTTTGCATGCTGCATATATACATTCAGTTTAGACTCAGAAATCCACATTTTTCCTAAATAAAATGAATTTATGTTATAATATGCCATGATTTCTGTCATTAACCTTTGATTTCTAGTGTAAATCTTAGCGTAAAGGTTAAAACTGTTTCACTTCATCATTGTTTTGATGGGTCATTAATGTTATTTCTGACCCAGAATTAATCAGGACTAGTCCACTGGTTCTGGTATCAAATGTAGGTAATAGAGACATTTTTATGTGGAGTCTCGTGTTTTGAATATTTACATTTTTAACATTTTTCCTCTCCACAGTCACACTGATGCTGACTCTAAGTGTCTGTGTTTATCCTGCAGGAATATAAGCCATATATGTTCTGGATGAACATGATTGATGCCTTCTACCAAAGTCTCGTCTGCTTCTTCATTCCTTACTTTGTAAGTGTCACTTCTGCCATTCGAGTTGTACCTTTTTGTTTGGTTTTCAGTGTTGATTTTAATGTTTTATGGTCTTTACATTGTTGTTAACATGGATTCGTCAGCGACAAAATTTATTCATTTATCATTTATTTATTAATTTCTTTAAATTTTACTTTAAAAGAATGTTTTCAGTACATAGCATGAAATTGGAAGTGTTGCAGAGATTGCTGAGCTCAAATTTGTATTTCTACAAAACTGCAATGCATTCAATATATATCAATAAATGCACAAAAAATCCTTTAAAATACAGAAATTCAGTGAGATCCTCCTATCAATATGTAAGGTGTGGTCTTATGTTGTTTTTTTGGAAGGTGGTCGATTTTCAGTTCTAGCAAGCACGAAAATCTATTTTCTGTATTTTTTTTTTTTAATGAAATGTTCTTCTATGCTACCCAGGCCTATGCTGACTCTGACGTAGACCTGTTTACATGGGGAACTCCCATCACCACCCTCGCCTTATTCACTATTCTGCTACATTTGGGCACCGAGACCAAAACATGGGTAAGAAATCTGATTATAAAGCCAAGAGATGACAGCAGCGATCCCTGATGTTTATTTAAAAATAAAAATAATTTTAAGCTCATGGTCAGTCTGCTTTGGATGGTTACAGCATTATAATGCTCAAAATCTCTGTGGGAGAACATGAGTGGGATTTTTATTTCCAAAACCTCATATTCATATAAAATTTCGATCAAACAATAGCAGTATAATGTCCTCGTAAGTGGATATTTCCAAACCAGTTATTAACAAATTAATATTTTATTGTATGCAAAATGAGTGTTAACTAAAGTTGGGGCTATTTGTAAAATTTTCATCTTATCAATTATTAGAAAGCGTCATTCATTAGAGCTGCTCTGTGTTTGCAGCGTCAGACAGACTACACCGCATCACAGCACGCCAACACCTCTACATCGCCACAGAGCTCAGACATGCTGCTCATAAACTGTTGAAATTTATGACCTTGCTCTGAGTCCGAGTCTTCTCCATCATCTCTGTGGCTGTAAATTCAGCCTGACGAGGGTTTTTTTTTTAAAAACACATGGGAAGAGTGTCCTTTTTACTTACTGCCTTCATGGACACGACTGCCCCTCATTTAGAGGCGCTTTCATTAAAAGGAGCACGATGGAAGGTACACCTCCACACACTCAGCTGGCAGGCCCTTCATTTTCCTCGCTGCTCAGGAACATAATGCATGCCTGATTGGTAAACTGGTGTGAAAGTCAATTAAAGGTAGGTAGGTGACAGCAGCCCCCTCCTCCCCCAAAATACAGAAGCTGTGAGGCTGTAATTAATTACGTGTGTCAGGACAACACTTCGGTGAGCCATTGTACACGATTCGCTGTGTCAGATGTCAGATCAGCCAATCATCTCCGGGATGCAACATGAGGAGTTTTTTCCCCTCGCTGACTAAACTCCTTTTAGGGCACGAGAAGACGGTTTCACATCCACACTTCTGTCTTTCTGCCTGGAGGAAACTTCTTTAATGTAGCCTAAATGTACAGCAGGCTTTAGCTTCCAGTCACGTTTACCTTCATTTAAATATATATGTTAATAACATTTTACAGGCAGTAAATCAAATCACTGTGTATCACTTATAGAGAAATGGAGAGTCTTTGTTCATCTGATTCTCGGGAAAGGGCGGCAGCAGGGAGAGTTTCACAGTTTGATCCTGGAGTTGAAGCTGAATCACGACCGCTTTCGTACATATTTCAGGATGTCCGTGGGGCAGTTTGAGGTCTTGTTGAGGAGGCAGAGAAATCATTTCAGACGGCAGATTAAAACAGTATTATTTTAGTATTTCCGTGTCATTGTATATTCAGTAGCAGTGCGTGTTTTGCACTACGAGCAAACTTGGTGAGATCTGATTATTCGCATGTGAGAAATTGAGCTTTGTTTGGAAAAATAAATGCTGTAAAATTACGTGGTTGGTGTGAACGCCTGCGTTAAGAACAGGTGAGTGTGAAAAGTATTTTTAACACACAAAATATTCACAGATTTTACGCATCCAGTGTGTAAAGTCTTATGATTTTAAGTTTCTGTTACTGTTTCTCATCCTCGTGTCCCTCCCCCTGTAGACGTGGATGAACTGGATGTCGATCGCCTTCAGTATCGCCTTATTCTTCACCGTGGCGCTGTGCTACAACGCCTCCTGTCCCGCCTGCTACTCGCCTTCCAACCCCTACTGGACCATGCAGAGGCTGCTGCAGGAGCCCCTCTTCTACCTGCTGTGCTTCATCACGCCTATCGCTGCGCTGCTGCCTCGGTACACCGTGTTCAGTTTGTGGATGAGTGAAAACACGAGCCTGTTTTTCAAATATTTATGATCCGAGTGCTGAATTACGTCTGTTATTGATACCAGATGCCTTTCATGTTTATCCCAGCCGCCTGGCGTTCTTCGGTGGAGCGACGCTGATGTCTGTCTCTGTTTTACTTTTCAGATTTTTCTACAGGGCGTGTCAAGGCACGCTGTTCCCGAGCCCAGTCCAACTTGGAAGGCAGTTGGATAAACTCCCCGCTGACATCCGCAGGAACATCCTCAGCCTGAGTCGGGTCAAGGTGGGGTCGCCGCTCTGCCCCAAGCTTCCCTTCCTGTCCCTCGCTAAGGCTTCGCCTAAAGGTTACAATAAAAAGGACCGGAGGAGCGTCTCTGGCTCTAAACAGGGGCCTCTATTACAAACAGATGAAGCAAAGAGAAGCCCGCTGCAGCCCACAGACAGCGATATGCACCTTTCAGATCTCTATACACCAGCTCCGTCAGAAGTAGACACCCTTCCCTACACCAAAGACAACCCTGCCCCGTCAGGGGAGCTGCAGACTTCTTCCGCCGCAGACTCGGAGCATCTCGATAAGACTATAGAGCCGTCAGATGTGAATCTGTCCAGCTGTGTCACCTCCACACCTCTGCCCGCTCAGGCAGACGGCGTGCAGCTGAGCATGCCCCCCGACGGAGCCTCGCAGTGCGTCAGATACACGAGGAACTCAGAGGAAAGACTCAAATCTGAGCACGCCGTCAGTCCGGCACACAGGACAGAGCCGCCGACAGAACGGCCGCTGCAGGCCGCCTCCTTCAGTCTTAACTAGAAATCCAATTGCACAATAGTTTTGTTTTTTTAAAGATCTAAATATATTTTTCAAGCAGATTCTTTTATGAAACATGCAAAGAGGTACTTTATATTTTGGATGTAAATCTAAAGCAGAGATATTTTTGCCTTTTGGGAGATTTATTTGTCTGATACTGGGAAACTTAAAGTTCACACAGAAACATCTCAGTACTCCGTCAGGTCTTAATGAAAAGAAGAGCAGAGAGATTCCACCGTGATATGGTACCCAGTTCGTTCTTTCAGCTTGGCCTGTAAATGCACCAAGACCTGGATCGGAGGCGCCCGTGGCCTCGAATCGGTGCTGATGAGGAAAGAAGTTCCCGTACTTTACTTATACTTTACGTCCACGCAGAAGCATATTTCTGTGAGGACTTCCATGCAGATGATACCAAAGGTTTATATTCACGTGCAGCAAGTTGTGGAGCTGGCTCGGTGCACATTTTCTTCTTGTTGCTGGATCGGGAAACATAGAAGTCTGTTTCTAGCTGTTCTCTTGCACAGTAAATTCTTCTGAATAATAATTATTAGAGCTGTTGGCTGTAAAGTTATTTGTGCATTATGATCAAGAAATCGTCATTTCAGTCTTTATGCACTAAGAATCCACCAGGAATTATGCTCTGTGTGTGTGTGTGTTTGTTTCTATGAGGTTAAGACTTGGTTTGAAATGGTTAGCGTTAGGATTATGTTCAGATTAGGGTTGGGGTTAGACGTTTAGCTGGGCCGTGGAATACGCTACGTCCTCGCAAAAGCAAAACTTTTATATACGTGTGTGTGTGTTTGTGTGTGTTTATCCAACAACTCATTGGATCTCTTTTAAGAGCCAGTTCCACATAAATGTAGATTTGGTAACTGTTGCCAAGAGTTGAGGTCAATTCGGTTTCCATGACTGTCTGTCAAATATGAAGCTAAAGTCGGAGGCGTTATTTTCTAAAAATAAATAAATAAATAAGAATAATTTTAAAAACCTGCTTTGCAGCATCTCTAAAGCTCATTAATTAACATTTCATAACATCTCCTTTGTTTCATTTCTGTAATCACCATATCATAAAGATGATGTATGTATCAGTTGGTTGACATTTCACATTGCTAGCGGTTAGCTGCTTCTGTCTTCACCTTCATGTACTGAACCCGTCACTTGTCCGAACGGCGCTACACCAAGCATCCAGCAACAAGTCAGCCTCCACCCGAGTGGAAACCCTCCTCTGTGTGTCTGTGCAGATGTTTTGCAGATGTCCTCTCATCTGCATCCTTTACAGTTTTACTAGGAAGCACTTTAAAAGCCTCATTTTGCTTTTAGCTTTTCAGTTTTTAAACACCATGTTTACAGTGGTGGATATTTTTACTTTAAGCTGTTTCTCTCTGCTCTTCGACTTTATACACAGCTAAGCTAACTCTATCATAAGAAGCAGGATTTTTGCTACCATAAGCTTTTTTTGTCTTGTTTTTTTTTTAGTCTGACTCTTATCATGTTTGATCTTTGGCCCTGTGCGAGTAACAGAGTAGCATTTAACTAAATGCAATCTTAAAACTGGAATTATTCTGACAAAGATTTATATCTTCATAAGCAACGACCGGTACTCAGGAGGTCTTGGCCTGTGCAAATGGCCTGACTCCAAATGATATCTGATGGGCTGTGTGGCTTCAGCTTAATATTTAACACAAACATGAGAGAGAAGGATCAAATTTCTTTTGTTTGTGAGGAAAAGCCAGTTGGAAGGAGCTTATTTCACACAGAGTAGAAACTGGGCGATTGATTCCCAGAATAAGAAAAAGGGGCATTATTTTGAACTTTTACTCATGAAAAGCTAGGCTAATGCTAATGAGTGAAATAATAAATACATGAAGCTGAGCGTAACAGAGGCACCGCTTAGTCTGTGCAAGTCCCCTTTTTTCCATTTATGTCATGTGTTTAGTTTATCTGAAGCCCGTCTGATTTTATTTTTTCTACAGCTGTAAACCAAATCCTCGGGGCTCAGTCTGTCCCAGATCTTAAAGAGACGGCTTTAAGTTTGCACTTTGAAAGCTTTGAGGTGCTGAGTGTCGTCGGTGCTGCTGGGAGAGCTGGAGCTTTGCACCCCTCTTACCTTTGCAGACACAGTTTGTGGTTGAGCATTTAAAGCAGCAGCACCTTTTTAACATTTTCTGAAGGGCGTGTCTCATTCCAGGATGTTTTTGTAAAGAGTTCAACTTTTGGCAAAGGTCATCTATATATTCTACGTGCCTTAACACTGGATAAGAAATGAAAAATGTGCTCGTGATGCTGATTCTGTTTGTTTAATGATGACGGAGCATATATTCGGAGGCTGCAGGCTCTGTGGTTTCTCTCCTGTCCTTTTGCACATGGTGCTTGTTCCTTTGGCATGCTGTTGTCTGCAGTCTGTTCACTTTGTTTCAGAGGTTCTGTCATTTGAGGTGTTGCACTTTGTGTGCCAGGCTGAAGCTTGAGCGTTTCTGCGATCCTACACACACACTGTCACACAGCGTATCTGAGCATATTCGATATTTTTCTCTTTATTTTTCTTTTGGTTGCTGCATCGGCCGAATGTGAGCTTCACTGTTTGAATGGTTTCACTCTCAATGCTGATCAGCCACAGCATTAAAACTTTTTTTTTTTAAACCACAATTATTTTGAACCACAGTAGTTTTTGAAAAGTCAATGAGACATTAAGCCGTCATGTTAAATAGCTGCCAGGTTCATGGGATGTGAGATGGGTTATTGTTGACCGAGACCAGAAAAACAGCGAGTCGCTCCACTTTTAAAGCGATCACTAAATTAATTTAGGAAGACATCGAAGCGTTCAAGGTGTTAAACTCTGCCACTGGCAGCCGGTGAAGCCATGCTTCTACCAATCAGATCTGCTTTTTATGTTGTGGCTGATCAGTATATTGAAAGGTATTGATCAGAGATTTTGGGTTAAACACTGAAAAGCTGCAGCCGGTCACCAACGTAGAAAAACTGTTTTAGGTTTTTATTAATATTTCACATTTTTATCAGTTCTTTGGCCTTTGAGCAACTGGAAATTTTCTGTACATGGCTACTTTTGAACAAAATAAAAATGATAATAAAGAATTTATGTATGCTTTCCTGGTCTTATTAATATACATTGACTTATATTACTTATGTTATGTATAGCAGGCTTGCCCACTATAAACTTGAAACCAGTGAGCCAGTGATCATACCCTGGATAATTCTCCTTTCTGACTTTCAGAATCAACATAATTTACTAAATTAAGTTCAAATTTTATTCAACAAAAGCTCAGACTTGTGTCTGAGACCATAAACACATCAGGAAAGTGTTTACTGGGGTCCCAGACTGAGGGAGATGTGCACCATATTCCCCATAGACTTCAATTCAATTTCAAATTTTGTATAATCTGAGTCGCCCCCTGCTGGCCGTTAGAAAGAGTGCAGGTACTCCCACATTAGCATCGCCAGCTTTTTATTCTAGTTTTGTAGTCCGGTGGGAAAATCCTGATTCGAAGTAGAGTCTAACAGTCTATGTGTTTTTTAAAGCTCATCTTCCGTTTCCTTCTCTCGATCCATGTGCTGTACAGTCCCCTCAAATTAATGACCATCGCAGCACTTTCTCCTCTCCACTGAGATAATGATGACTCCTTCCCTCATCAGCTGTTTTTTTTGGCTTGTTTGTTTGTTTTTTCTGCCTACGCATGAAGGTGTGTGACTTTGAGCAAAGCTTTTTGTTTTGGGGGTTGCATTGCTGATAAGTAACATGGGTGTCCGTGGATCAGGAGGTACAGCGGGTCCTCCACTCGGTGTTTCGTTCCCCAGCTCCTCTAGTCGGCATGTCGAAGTATCCTTGGGCAAAATACTGAACCCTGAGTTTCCCCTGATTCATCCACGAGTGTGTGAATGTTAGGTTAAAAGTGTTTAGGGTGAATGGGTGAATAAGGTTTGTAGTAAGAAAGTGCTTGAAGTGTTAAAATAGAGTAGAAAAGCACAGAAGTACCAATCCATGAACTGACTTTTGTCAGTTTTATGATGAGAATTAATGTAAAAGATTTATATTATCATTAAACAGGCTCCACTTGGATTGAAGACTTACTCTAATTACTTTTTAAATCACCTGCACAACGAGGCTCATTCGCAAGTTAATAGAGTTTGATTAGAATTTTTATCATAAAGGAGCTCCATTGATTGTGGCCATTAAAGAGGCCCAGGCCCTCTTCGTGACCCGTAGTTTTAACGAGCTTAAATCAGAGTATTTTCAATTTCCCAAGCTGCCTCGTATATATAACGTGGTCCACCGCAGCAGTCGGGGAGCTGGATCGTGGGAGTGATGATGCTTTAAGAGCCTCTCCTTTTCCACTCCTTTCTTCCTGAGACGTTTTGTTCATTTGCACCAGTGAGGATATGCAATGCATCATTTCTGATTGCAAATAATAAATGAAAGATTTTTTTTTTCTTTTTTTTGTGAGCCAGGGCCATCTGTCTTCCAGTTGGTGGAGGCATTGCGAGGCTCCGTTCTGCTCTGTCACGTAGGAGTGGCTCAGAAAAAGCATTATTGCACTTTTTCAGTCTAACTTCCCACTGACACAGGAAGCCTGCCAACAGAAACAGCAGGGACACCAATAAACAGAACACAGAGATAGACAAACACCTACGAGCAGTTCAGGGTCTTTGGTTCACCTGAGAGTAAACTGTGTGAGGAAACACTACAAGAAAAACATGACTAAGAGACCTATTTATGGGTTAATTCTTACACTTTTAATAGTAGTTTTTAGAAAAGTCCTTTGGATGATTTTTCCAGCCATTCTTAAATTTTTCAGACCTTTATTTGGGTCCGGGTCATAGAAGCAAATGTTTAAGAGGGTTTCCAGGGTTTCACTTGGACATACCAGAAGCACCTCACATCGGAGGCGCCAAGGAGGCATCAGGGTCATCTACTCCAGGACCCTCCCGGATGACTGAACTCCTTACTTGTCCCTTAGGGAGGGGTGCTTGTTTTTGAGATGCTTTCTTTTAGTCATCACTCAGAACTCGTGGCCACAGTGACTCCCCATGAGTTGTGTAATCCAAGGCAGTAGAGTCTCTCCAGGCAATCCCGTCCTGGTTGAGGAGTCAGGCTAAGAATGATGCAGTATCATAATTGATATCCATCTTTTTTTCTTTCTTTTTTTTTACGCTTATCCAATTTGGGGGCTAGAGCCTATCCCGACTCCTATAGGGCGAGAGGCAGGGTACACCCTGGTCACGTCCCCACTCTTTCTCAGGGCTAAAACAGAGACGGACAACCGTCGCACTCACATTCACACCTACGGCCAATTTAGAATCACTGATTAACCAAACCCCACTGACTGCACGTCTTAAAGTGTGGGAGGAAGTGTGAACGCCACACAGAGAAGGCCCCGGCCAGGTGCTGGAATCAAACCCAGGACCTTCTTGCTGTGAGGCAACAGTCCTACAGTCTGAAAATGTTCACCTATAGCTAGGAAAAAAAACCCACTGACCTAAAAATGTGCCAGACAGCAGACACTGTTTCTTGGTAATTTAATTTTCTAATTTACAAAACAGGAAAAATTGAAAAAAATGAACTATGAAGAAGTATTATGAAGACATGTATTGGAAATGCTTTTTGTTTTACACATAAAGTTAAAAAACTATTTCAGAATGACCAGATGCTTAGTTGGTATAAAGACCAAACTCGTCACACCAACTGAGCGGGGACATCTCTAAAACAGAGGATCTTTGTGCCGTGAAGTGTGAAGCAGAAACCTTTATGTAAGCATATTTTCTTGTTTTTGCCTCACGAGCAGTTCAGCGGCCCGTTTGCCTGAGCGTGTTGTGATAATGTCGACATTTGCTGAAGTGTTAAAAATCCCCTGCGCTGATGAGCCCGTGTTATGAGCCAGCTCTGAGGACGTCTCTAAGGTACATGTGTCCCGATCGCACGAGACATCACCTCCGTCGTGATCGTCTCGGTGACCCCTGTCTCTGCCTGCTGTCTGGCACATTTCCAGGAATTGCTTAACACCCGTGATATAAAATGATCCTCTCCATCCTACGTCCTGCCCTGCATGCAGTCTGCAGCATCTTCTCTGGAACTCTGGACCACCCTGTAGTCTCACTCCCAGTCTGCATCGCAGAGGCTAAAAACACAAACACTTTTTTTTTAGTTTGAACTTCATTGCCGTGTTTCTGCTTTTGTTCTTGTTTCAGCGATTATGAGATAACTGGGAGACTTAATGAGCAGTTAAAAACTCCTTCTGACACATAGTAGAGAGAGTAACAATGATCTGTTAAATATTCTGTAACAAGTAAAAGTCTAAGATTCTAAATTTTACTTAAATCTCAGTAACTTTTTTGTTCTAAATCAAACAGTCGCTTATTTCCTGTGGGTGTATTAATTAAATGATCTGGACACAGTTTTGGCCTTACTGCCAGTTTTTGTCAGTGGTCATTTAAAAATCCCCCAAACAAACAACCAAAAAAAACCCAAATCCCTGCAGCCCACAGAGCATTTTCCCACAGATGACTACTATTAATACTGCAGAATTCTTGCAAACAAAGTATTTTTCCCTCATCTTACCGAGTTATATTCAGCTGATGTCTCATGTTTTATTTTTGTCATGATAATAAAGACTGAACAGACCAAGGATCCTGCAGGATGGTGCAGCTGATCACAGAGTAGCAGGCCACTTGAAGATCTGAAGGCTAGCAATACAATAGAAGGTGGGCAGTGGTGTGTTAGGTGCCTGGGGGCTCTCCTCTTACTTTGATGGGCTGGGTGGGGTGCTGGAGTTGGAGTTGGTGGATCCTGCCAACTGTATTTTTTCCCCCCTATCCTTTCTCTTCCCTTGGTCTGCCTCCCTGTGTCATGATGTGCGCCTCAAAATGATATTCAGGTAGTCTGTATGACCCCCACGTGTTTGCATACGTGCTCCTAAACTTTACTTAGTTTTTTTGAGGCAACGAGTTTGCATAACTTTAAGTTCTGGGAACTAGTGAAGCTTATGTGTAAATTCAATAAGGAAGATCTGTAATCACTCATCTGCTTTTCTGTTTACATGTCTGCTGCTTTCCCACGCTCTCGATTCCGACATACTTCATGTTGTACTCTGACTAAAAAGTATTCCTTTAATTTTTTTTTAGCAGTGTATAAACCTATTTTATTCACATAAGAGATAAGAACCTTTTTTATAAAAGGAAAGTAATATTCAGAGCTCAGCCTTTTCAGTTTAGCGTAGCCTCTCACTGATGGTTTGAATCCATGTGTTGTGGGACAGTATTATCGCCTCTCTTTCATAAAGGATGCTCCAGTGTCTACTCTGCTAAAGCAGGATATAAAGAAGGCTCTGAAGCTTCTTTCCTGAATATCTTGAGAGTTCAAACAGCTCTGATTATGGCTACTTCTGGGTCGCTGAACCATCCTAAACAAAACTCACTATTTGACCACACCCATCATTTCCTGGTTATGGGACCTGCCACTGCAGCCAAAGTACTTCTCCATACTGAATACTCCTTCTCAGCTTTTGCATAATACAACAGTTTCTTTAGACAGAGAGTTCATTCAAATCCAAACATAGTTTCAAAGAGACAGAAATCATGAGGGGCCAAAACAAGAAGTTTCCTGCACACATGCGACCTGTTTGAAAGTAGGTCTGGTTGGGTATTTTAAAGCAGTTCTTCTGATTTAGCTTAAAGACATAAAGTTTCCAAACTTTAAACTTACAGCTTTAAGGTTTTAAATTTTTAGAAGAGCAGAAATAAACATGTCTACAGCAAACACGTTTCCCCCTTATAACTAACCCATATCCATACTGGAGTTAGGGGTGTGGTCACCTTGATTGACAGGTATCCTTGTGCCTCATCTCCACTGCTTTGACTCATCGAACTGGACCTCTACCTCTTTTTTAAATGTAGTTATCTGAGTAATAACTTGCTGTGTGCCATCGGCACTAAAGAGCTCCAGTTTTGGTGATTGAAATGAGGAAGTATAACCTGGAAACGCACTGGTGTTTATGAGGTGCTTTGTGTGCTCACAGTGACTCCCAGTGTTCATGTGGGTTACTGCGGCCATGATGAACAGTCCTGGAAAAGACCCTGGTGCAAAGAAAGACACAAGCATTGAAAGATCTGCTGTTTTAAGTGTCCTAGTTGGCATGTTTATTTGGAGTGTAATCACTCAGAGCTCATTTTAGCACAGATGTGATTTGAAATGTAGCTTGGAGGCTGATGAATGTAAGAATGTAAATCTGTTAAGTCTCTCCTGCTGAGCTAATATTTGCTGTATTCTGACCTCCACTTTTAGTAGATGAAGGCCTCTTGCTGTGCAGTGTGACACAGAGGATTGATAGGCACGCAAACCAAATGTCACACAAAGAAAACTGTATATCGGGTTTGAACACTGACAGAATAACAAACATCTCCTCTGCACCATGAGAGCAATGCACATGGATTAGATAATGCATAATTTACAAGGCGGTTTTGACTGTACCTGCTCTGCGTGTCAGCTTTGATTTATGGTGGCTGAATATGATTTAGAGGTTATGAACGAGATGGCAGTGTGTGCTGGCCCACATCAGCTCTGAGAGTATTCAGACTCATGCTATATATTGTGTTCCGTCTCTTCAGTTAAAACTTTCCCATGATTATACTCGAGCAAGGGATTTTCAACATAGAATTCCTAAAAA